>NW_027037701.1:17500-21674 GCF_034236695.1 Oncorhynchus nerka | reverse complement strand
GAGAGAGAGACATAGAGAGAGAGAGAGAGACTCTATCAAATCTAAAAATCTCAAATAGAAAACCGAAGAAAATTAACAATAATGACAAATGGTTTGATGAAGAATGCAAAATCGAAGAAAGAAATTGAGAAACTGTTCAATTCAAAACATAGAGACCCGAAAAACCTGAGTCTACGCCTACTTCAGGTGAATCACTAAAACAATACAGAAATACACTACGGAAAAAGAAGGAACAGCATGTCAGAAATCAGCTCAATGCAATTGAAGAATCCATAGACTCTAACCACTTCTGGGAAAATTGGAAAACACTAAACAAACAACAACACGAAGAATTATCTATCCAAAATGGAGATGTATGGGTAAACCACTTCTCCAATCTTTGGTTCTATAACAAAGAACAAAGAGCAAAAACATATACATGATCAAATACAGATCTTAGAATCAACTATTAAAGACTACCAGAACCCACTGGATTCTCCAATTACATTGAATGAGTTACAGGACAAAATAAAAACCCTTCAACCCAAAAAGGCCTGTGGTGTCGATGGTATCCTCAATGAAATGATCAAATATACAGACAACAAATTCCAATTGGCTATACTAAAACTCTTAACATCATACTTAGCTCTGGCATCTTCCCCAATATTTGGAACCAAGGACTGATCACCCCAATCCACAAAAGTGGAGACAAATTTGACCCCAATAACTACCGTGGGAATATGTGTCAACAGTAACCTTGGGAAAATCCTCTGCATTATTATTAACAGCAGACTCGTACATTTCTCAATGAAAACAATGTACTGAGCAAATGTCAAATTGGCTTTTTACCAAATTACCGTACAACAGACCATGTATTCACCCTGCACACCCTAATTGACAACCAAACAAACCAAAACAAAGGCAAAGTCTTCATGCTTTGTTGATTTCAAAAAAGCCTCGACTTAATCTGGCATGAGGGTCTGCTATACAAACTGATGGAAAGTGGTGTTGGGGGTAAAACATACGACATTATAAAATCCATGTACACAAACAACAAGTGTAAGTGTTAAAATTGGCAAAAACACACACATTTCTTCACACAGGGTCGTGGGGTTAGACAGGGATGCAGCTTAAGCCCCACCTTTCAACATATATATCAACGAATTGGCGCGGCACTAGAAAAGTCTGCAGCACCCGGCCTCCCTGCTAGAATCCGAAGTCAAATGTCTGCTGTTTGTTGATGATCTGGTGCTTCTGTCACCAACCAAGGAGGGCCTACAGCAGCACCTAGATCTTATGTGACAGATTCTGTCAGACCTGGGCCCTGACAGTAAATCTCAGTAAGACCAAAATAATGGTGTTCCAAAAAGGTCCAGTCACCAGGACCACAAATACAAATTCCATCTAGACACTGTTGCCCTAGAGCACAAAAACTATACATACCTTGGCCTAAACATCAGCGCCACAGGTAACTTCCACAAAGCTGTGAACGATCTGAGAGACAAGGCAAGAAGGGCATTCTATGCCATCAAAAGAAACATAAATTTCAACATACCAATTAGGATTTGGCTAAAAATACTTGAATCAGTCATAGAGCCCATTGCCCTTTATGGTTGTGAGGTCTGGGGTCCGCCACCAACCAAGACTTCACAAAATGGGACAAACACCAAATTGAGACTCTGCACGCAGAATTCTGCAAAAATATCCTCCGTGTACAACGTAAAACACCAAATAATGCATGCAGAGCAGAATTAGGCCGATACCCACTAATTATCAAAATCCAGAAAAGAGCCGCAAATTCTACAACCACCTAAAAGGAAGCGATTCACAAACCTTCCATAACAAAGCCATCACCTACAGAGATGAACCTGGAGAAGAGTCCCCAAGCTGGTCCTGGGGCTCTGTTCACAAACACAAACACACCCTACAGAGCCCCAGGACAACAGCACAATTAGATCCAACCAAATCATGAGAAAACAAAAAGATAATTACTTAACACATTGGAAAGAATTAACAAAAAGACAGAGCAAACTAGAATGCTATTTGGCCCTACACAGAGAGTACACAATGGCAGAATACCTGACCACTGTGACTGACCCAAAATTAAGGAAAGCTTTGACTATGTACAGACTCAGTGAGCATAGCCTTGCTATTGAGAAAGGCCGCCGTAGGCAGACATGGCTCTCAAGAGAAGACAGGCTATGTGCTCACTGCCCACAAAATGAGGTGGAAACTGAGCTGCACTTCCTAACCTCCTGCCCAATGTATGACCATATTAGAGAGACATATTTCCCCCAGATTACACAGATCCACAAAGAATTCGAAAACAAATCCAATTTTGATAAACTCCCATATCTTTTGGGTGAAATTCCACAGTGTGCATCACATCAGCAAGATTTGTGACCTGTTGCCACAAGAAAAGGGCAACCAGTGAAGAACAAACACCATTGTAAATACAACCCATATTTATGCTTATTCATTTTATCTTGTGTCGTTTAACTATTTGTACATTGTATATATATATATAATATGACATTTGTAATGTCTTTACTGTTTTGAAACTTCTGTATGTGTAATGTTTACTGTTCATTTTTGTTGTTTTTCACTTTATATATATTCACTTTGTATGTTGTCTACCTCACTTGCTTTGGCAATGTTAACACATGTTTCCCATGCCAATAAAGCCCTTGAATTGAATTGAATTGAGAGACAGAGAGAGAGAGAGAGAGACAGAGAGAGAGACAGAGAGAGAGAGAGAGAGACAGAGAGAGAGAGAGAGAGAGAGACACAGAGAGAGAGAGAGACAGAGGGAGAGAAAAGCACCACTTACGTTGTTCTATGCTGCAGACCCCTGTAGTTCAGGGTTGACCACCCCTGTAGTATGTCAGTCCCACGTAAAATGTTCTGGACATTCTGTATGTTTCCCCTACTGAACGTGACCCGGTGTACTGGTGTGTGATTGGTCGGTAGGAAGTCTCCAGTGAAGTCAACATATTGAACCCTTGGGAACCTTGGTAACCCCTGTGTGTCTAAAACAATTCCAGGAGGCAACCCTGATGAGAGACCTGAAGAGCACAGACACACACACACACACACACACACACACACACACACACACACCACCACTCTGTTACCCCAACTCGACCTCCAGCCAATCTGTGATCTCCAGGGAGGCCTGCCTGACCCTGCTTCCCCAGCGAGGTCTCTCCCCTCGGGGGTGGCTGTGTGAGGAGAGCCTGGATCCTGGCTGCTGGTTGCTGGGCAGCGAGACTGTGGCTGTAACGGATGTGAAACGGCTAGCTAGCGGTGGTGCGCTAAATAGTGTTTCAATCGGTGACGTCACTTGCTCTGAGACCTTGAAGTAGTGGTTCCCCTTGCTCTGCAAGGGCCGCGGCTTTTGTGGAGCGATGGGTAACGATGCTTCGTGGGTGACTGTTGTTGATGTGTGCAGAGGGTCCCTGGTTCGCGCCCGGGTATGGGCGAGGGGACGGTCTACAGTTATACTGTTACACATCCCACACGGGACCCTATTCTCTATATAGTGCACTACTTTAGACCAGGGCCCTATTCCTACTACTAAAGTAGTGCACTATGTAGGGAATAGGATGCCATTTGAGATGTAAACACTGTGTCTAAATGTTTTATGTGCCTCGCAGTCCATTAGGAAATCGTGATAAAAACACAATCAATGAAGCTGATATATTGACTATCCACAGAGAGAGAGAGAGAGAGAGAGAGACAGAGACAGAGACAGAGAGAGAGAGAGAGAGGGAGAGGGAGAGAGAGACAGAGACAGAGAGAGAGAGAGAGAGAGAGAGGGACAGAGAAAGGGTGAGATGGTGAGGGAGAGGTAGGGTGAGATATATAAATAGAGAGAGAGAGAGGGATGGAGGGAGTGATGGACGGACGGAGGGAGGGAGGGATGGATGGATGCAGGGGAGGGAGGGAGGGAGGGAGGGAGGGAGGGAGGGAGGGAGGGAGGGGTGGATGGATGAGGGAGGGAGGGAGGAGGGATGAATGGAAGGATGAATGGAGGTGATGGTGGAGGGATGAGTGTGTAGGTGGGGATTGAGTGGAGAAATGACCTGTCTGGCGTTCATGTTCCCCCACTCCAAGGGTGAGGTGGTTGTTGCTGTGTGTGGTATGAGAGGAAGGTGTGTGTGAGGACATTGGTGAGGGGAGTATTGGGCAGACT
>NW_027037701.1:0-10000 GCF_034236695.1 Oncorhynchus nerka | reverse complement strand
TCTCAATAGCAAGGCTATGCTCACTGAGTCTGTACATAGTCAAAGCTTTCCTTAATTTTGGGTCAGTCACAGTGGTCAGGTATTCTGCCGCTGTGTACTCTCTAATGTAGGGCCAAATAGCATTCTAGTTTGCTCTGTTTTTTTTGTTAATTCTTTCCAATGTGTCAAGTAATTATCTTTTTGTTTTCTCATGATTTGGTTGGGTCTAATTGTGCTGCTGTCCTGGGGCTCTGTAGGGTGTGTTTGTGTTTTGTGAACAGAGCCCCAGGACCAGCTTCTGCTTAGGACTCTTCTCCAGATTCATCTCTCTGTAGGTGATGGCTTTGTTATGGAAGGTTTGGGAATCGCTTCCTTTTAGGTGGTTATAGAATTTAACGGCTCTTTTCTGGATTTTTATAAATAGTTGGTATCGGCCTAATTCTGCTCTGCATGCATTATTTGGTGTTCTACGTTGTACACGGAGGATATTTTTGCAGAATTCTGCATGCAGAGTCTCAATCTGGTGTTTTTCCCATTTTGTGAAGTCTTGGTTGGTGAGCGGACCCCAGACCTCACAACCATAAAGGGCGATGGGCTCTATGACTGATTCAAGTATTTTTAGCCAGATCCTAATTGGTATGTTGAAATTTATGTTCCTTTGATGGTATAGAAGGCCCTTCTTGCCTTGTCTCTCAGATCGTTCACAGCTTTGTGGAAGTTACCTGTGGCGCTGATGTTTAGGCCAAGGCATGTAACGCTTTTTTGTGTGTTCTAGGGCAACGGTGTCTAGATGGAATATTTATTTGTGGTCCTGTGGCGACTGACCTTTTTTTGGAACACCATTATTTTTGGTCTTACTGAGATTTACTGCCAGGGCCCAGGTCTACATGATTGACTCTAGGGTAAATCTCTCCTCTCAGATTAAAATGCCAGTCTTCAGATCTTCAGTCTGGTTTATGACACTGAAAACTGAAAACTTACTGACGTTTCGACCGCTATACTGGCTTGAATCAGTTAAACTCCCTCACCAACAGTCAAAACTACTCCCTCACCAACAGTTAAAACTCCTCACCAACAGTCAAAACTACTCCCTCACCAACAGTCAAAACTACTCCCTCACCAACAGTTAAAACTCTCTCTCACCAACAGTCAAAATACTCCCTCACCACCAGTTAAAACTCCTCACCAACAGTCAAAACTACTCCCTCACCAACAGTTAAAACTACTCCCTCACCAACAGTCAAAACTACTCCCTCACCAACAGTCAGAACTACTCCCTCACCAACAGTTAAAACTATTCCCCACCAACAGTTAAAACTACTCCCTCACCAACAGTCAAAACTACTCCTCACCAACAGTTAAAACTACTCCCTCACCAACAGTCAAAACTACTCCCTCACCAACAGTTAAAACTCCCTCACCAACAGTCAAAACTACTCCCTCACCAACAGTTAAAACTCCCTCACCAACAGTCAAAACTACTCCCTCACCAACAGTCAAAACTACTCCCTCACCAACAGTCAAACTACTCCTCACCAACAGTCAAACTACTCCCTCACCAACAGTTAAAACTATTCCCTCACCAACAGTTAAAACTACTCCCTCACCAACAGTCAAAACTACTCCCTCACCAACAGTTAAAACTACTCCCTCACCAACAGTCAAAACTACTCCCTCACCAACAGTTAAAACTCCCTCACCAACAGTCAAAACTACTCCCTCACCAACAGTTAAAACTCCCCCACCAACAGTCAAAACTACTCCCTCACCAACAGTCAAAACTACTCCCTCACCAACAGTCAAAACTACTCCCTCACCAACAGTTAAAACTCCCGCACCAACAGTCAAAACTACTCCCTCACCAACAGTTAAAACTCCCTCACCAACAGTCAAAACTACTCCCTCACCAACAGTTAAAACTACTCCCTCACCATCAGTTAAAACTCCCTCACCAACAGTTAAAACTACTCCCTCACCAACAGTTAAAACTCCCTCACCATCAGTTAAAACTACTCCCTCACCAACAGTCAAAACTACTCCCCCACCAATAGTCAAAACTCCCTCACTAACAGTTAAAACTCCCCCACCAACAGTTAAAACTCCCCCACCAACAGTCAAAACTCCCTCACTAACAGTTAAAATTCCCTCACCAACAGTTAAAACTCCCTCACAAACAGTTAAAACTCCCTCACCAACAGTTAAAACTCCCTCACCATCAGTTAAAATTCCCTCACCAACAGTTAAAACTCCCTCACTAACAGTTCAAATTCCCTCACCAACAGTTAAAACTACTCCCTCACCATCAGTTAAAACTCCCTCACCAACAGTTAAAACTCCCGCACCAACAGTTAAAACTCTCTCACCAATAGTTAAAACTCCCTCACCAACAGTTAAAACTACTCCCTCACCAACAGTTAAAACTCCCTCACCAACAGTTAAAACTCTCTCACCAATAGTTAAAACTCCCTCACCAACAGTTAAAACTACTCCCTCACCAACAGTTAAAACTCATTCACCATCAGTTAAAACTCCCCCACCAACAGTTAAAACTCTCTCACCAACAGTTAAAACTCTCTCACCAACAGTTAAAACTCCCTCACCAACAGTCAAAACTACTTCCTCACCAACAGTTAAAAATCTCTCACCAGCAGTTAAAACTCCCTCACCAACAGTTAAAACTCCCTCACCATCAGTTAAAACTCCCTCACCAACAGTTAAAACTCCCCACCAACAGTTAAAACTCTCTCAAATAGTTAAAACTCCCTCACCAACAGTTAAACTCCTCACCAACAGTTAAAACGACTCCCTCACCAACAGTTAAAACTCCCTCACCAACAGTTAAAACTCCCTCACCAACAGTTAAAACTCCCTCACCATCAGTTAAAACTCCCTCACCAACAGTTAAAACTCCCTCACCAACAGTTAAAAATCTCTCACCAGCAGTTAAAACTCCCTCACCAACAGTTAAAACTCCCTCACCATCAGTTAAAACTCCCTCACCAACAGTTAAAACTCCCCTCACCAACAGTTAAAAATCTCTCTCCAGCAGTTAAAACTCCCTCACCAACAGTTAAAACTCCTCACCATCAGTTAAAACTCCCTCACCAACAGTTAAAACTCCCTCACCAACAGTTAAAACTCTCTCACCAATAGTTAAAACTCCCTCACCAACAGTTAAAACTCCCCCACCAACAGTTAAAACTCCCCCACCAACAGTCAAAACTACTCCCTCACCAACAGTTAAAACTCTCTCACCAACAGTTAAAACTACTCCCTCACCAACAGTTAAAACTCCCTCACCATCAGTTAAAACTCCCCCACCAACAGTTAAAACTCCCTCACCATCAGTTAAAACTCCCTCACCGTCAGTTAAAACTCCCTCACCATCAGTTAAAACTACTCCCTCACCAACAGTTAAAACTACTCCCTCACCAACAGTTAAAACTCCCTCACCATCAGTTAAAACTCCCCCACCAACAGTTAAAACTCCCTCACCATCATTTAAAACTACTCCCTCACCAACAGTTAAAACTCCCTTACCAACAGTTAAAACTCCCTCACCAACAGTTAAAACTCCCTCACCAACAGTTAAAACTACTCCCCCACCAACAGTTAAAACTCCCTCACCATCAGTTAAAACTCCCTCACCATCAGTTAAAATTCCCTCACCATCAGTTAAAACTCCCTCACCATCAGTTAAAACTCCCTCACCATCAGTTAAAACTCCCTCACTAACAGTTAAAATTCCCTCACCAACAGTTAAAACTACTCCCTCACCATCAGTTAAAACTCCCTCACCAACAGTTAAAACTCCCGCACCAACAGTCAAAACTACTCCCTCACCAACAGTTAAAACTACTCCCTCACCAACAGTTAAAACTCCCTCACCATCAGTTAAAACTCCCCCACCAACAGTTAAAACTCCCTCACCATCAGTTAAAATTCCCTCACCATCAGTTAAAACTCCCTCACCATCAGTTAAAACTCCCTCACCATCAGTTAAAACTCCCTCACCATCAGTTAAAATTCCCTCACCATCAGTTAAAACTCCCTCACCATCAGTTAAAACTCCCCCACCAACAGTTAAAACTCTCTCACCAACAGTTAAAACTCTCTCACCAACAGTTAAAACTCCCTCACCAACAGTCAAAACTACTTCCTCACCAACAGTTAAAAATCTCTCACCAGCAGTTAAAACTCCCTCACCAACAGTTAAAACTCCCTCACCATCAGTTAAAACTCCCTCACCAACAGTTAAAACTCCCTCACCAACAGTTAAAACTCTCTCACCAATAGTTAAAACTCCCTCACCAACAGTTAAAACTCCCTCACCAACAGTTAAAACGACTCCCTCACCAACAGTTAAAACTCCCTCACCAACAGTTAAAACTCCCTCACCAACAGTTAAAACTCCCTCACCATCAGTTAAAACTCCCTCACCAACAGTTACAACTCCCTCACCAACAGTTAAAAATCTCTCACCAGCAGTTAAAACTCCCTCACCAACAGTTAAAACTCCCTCACCATCAGTTAAAACTCCCTCACCAACAGTTAAAACTCCCTCACCAACAGTTAAAAATCTCTCACCAGCAGTTAAAACTCCCTCACCAACAGTTAAAACTCCCTCACCATCAGTTAAAACTCCCTCACCAACAGTTAAAACTCCCTCACCAACAGTTAAAACTCTCTCACCAATAGTTAAAACTCCCTCACCAACAGTTAAAACTCCCCCACCAACAGTTAAAACTCCCCCACCAACAGTCAAAACTACTCCCTCACCAACAGTTAAAACTCTCTCACCAACAGTTAAAACTACTCCCTCACCAACAGTTAAAACTCCCTCACCATCAGTTAAAACTCCCCCACCAACAGTTAAAACTCCCTCACCATCAGTTAAAACTCCCTCACCGTCAGTTAAAACTCCCTCACCATCAGTTAAAACTACTCCCTCACCAACAGTTAAAACTACTCCCTCACCAACAGTTAAAACTCCCTCACCATCAGTTAAAACTCCCCCACCAACAGTTAAAACTCCCTCACCATCATTTAAAACTACTCCCTCACCAACAGTTAAAACTCCCTTACCAACAGTTAAAACTCCCTCACCAACAGTTAAAACTCCCTCTTAAAACTACTCCCCACCAACAGTTAAAACTCCCTCACCATCAGTTAAAACTCCCTCACCATCAGTTAAATTCCTCACCATCAGTTAAAACTCCCTCTGCATCAGTTAAAACTCCCTCACCATCAGTTAAAACTCCCTCACTAACAGTTAAAATTCCCTCACCAACAGTTAAAACTACTCCCTCACCATCAGTTAAAACTCCCTCACCAACAGTTAAAACTCCCGCACCAACAGTCAAAACTACTCCCTCACCAACAGTTAAAACTACTCCCTCACCAACAGTTAAAACTCCCTCACCATCAGTTAAAACTCCCCCACCAACAGTTAAAACTCCCTCACCATCAGTTAAAATTCCCTCACCATCAGTTAAAACTCCCTCACCATCAGTTAAAACTCCCTCACCATCAGTTAAAACTCCCTCACTAACAGTTAAAATTCCCTCACCAACAGTTAAAACTACTCCCTCACCATCAGTTAAAACTCCCTCACCAACAGTTAAAACTCCCGCACCAACAGTCAAAACTACTCCCTCACCAACAGTTAAAACTACTCCCTCACCAACAGTTAAAACTCCCTCACCATCAGTTAAAACTCCCCCCACCAACAGTTAAAACTCCTCACCAACAGTTAAAAAACTCCCTCAGTTAAAACTCCTCACCATCAGTTAAAACTACTCCCTCACCAACAGTTAAAACTACTCCTCACCATCAGTTAAAACTCCCTCACCAACAGTTAAAACTCCCCCACCAACAGTTAAAACTCCTCACCATCAGTTAAAACTCCCTCACCAACAGTTAAAACTCCCTCACTAACAGTTAAAATTCCCTCACCAACAGTTAAAACTCCCTCACCATCAGTTAAAACTCCCTCACCAACAGTTAAAACTCCCGCACCAACAGTCAAAAACTACTCCTCGCCAACAGTTAAAACTCCCTCACCAACAGTTAAAACTCTCTCACCAATAGTTAAAACTCCCTCACCAACAGTTAAAACTACTCCCTCACAACAGTTAAAACTAATTTCACCATCAGTTAAAACTCCCTCACCAACAGTTAAATCTCTCTCACCAACAGTTAAAACTCTCTCACCAACAGTTAAAACTCCCTCACCAACAGTCAAAACTACTTCTCACCAACAGTTAAAAATCTCTCACCAGCAGTTAAAACTCCTCACCAACAGTTAAAACTCCTCACCATCAGTTAAAACTCCCTCAAACAGTTAAAACTCCCTCACCAACAGTTAAACTCTCTCACCAATAGTTAAAACTCCTCACCAACAGTTAAAACTTCCCTCACCAACAGTTCGACTCACCAACAGTTAAAACATCACCATCAGTTAAAACTCCCCCACCAACAGTTAAAACTCCCCCACCAACAGTCAAAACTACTCCTCACCAACAGTTAAAACTCTCTCACCAACAGTTAAAACCTCACCAACAGTTAAAACTCCTCACCATCAGTTAAAACTCCCCCACCAACAGTTAAAACTCCCTCACCATCAGTTAAAACTCCCTCACCGTCAGTTAAAACTCCCTCACCATCAGTTAAAACTACTCCCCACCAACAGTTAAAACTACTCCCTCACCAACAGTTAAAACTCCCTCACCATCAGTTAAAACTCCCCACCAACAGTTAAAACTCCTCACCATCATTTAAAACTACTCCCTCACCAACAGTTAAAACTCCCTCACCAACAGTTAAAACTCCTCACTTAAAACTCCCTCACCAACAGTTAAACTCCCTCACCAACAGTTAAAACTACTCCCCACCAACAGTTAAAACTCCCTCACCATCAGTTAAAACTCCCTCACCATCAGTTAAAACTCCCCACCATCAGTTAAAACTCCCTCACCATCAGTTAAAACTCCCTCACTAACAGTTAAATTCCCTCACCAACAGTTAAAACTACTCCTCACCATCAGTTAAAACTCCTCACCAACAGTTAAAACTCCCACTTGTCAAAACTACTCCCTCACCAACAGTTAAAACTCCCTCACCAACTGTCCCTCTCACCAATAGTTAAAACTCCCTCACCAACAGTTAAAACTCCCTCACCAACAGTTAAAACTACTCCCTCACCAACAGTTAAAACTTCCTGCCACCATCAGTTCCTCTCCCTCACTTAAATCCCTCACCAACAGTTAAAACTCTCTCACCAACAGTTAAAACTCCCTCATTACAGTCAAAACCTTCCTCACCAACAGTTAAAAATCTCAACTCTCCCTTGTCTTCAGTTTCCTCACTCCCTCACCAACAGTTAAAACTCTCTATATTGTTCAAACTCTGTGTCAGTTAAAACTCCTCGCCACCATCTACTTCCTCAAACTTAAAACTCCCTCACCAACAGTTAAAACTCTCCCTCACCAACAGTTAAAACTCCCTCACCATCAGTTAAAACTCCCTCACCATCAGTTAAAACTACTCCAGTCTGTTAAAACTCCCTCACCATCAGTTAAAACTAGTCCCTCACCAACAGTTAAAACTACTCCCTCACCAACAGTTAAATCTCCCTCACCATCAGTTAAAACTCCCCCACTGGAATTAAAACTCCCTCACCATCATTTAAAAACTACTCCCTCACCTCAGTTAAAACTCCATAACCAACAGTTAAAACTCTCACCAACAATTAAAACTACCTCAACTCCTCCCCACCATCAGTTAAAACTCCCTCACCACATCTTAAAACTCCTCACCATCAGTTAAAATTCCCTCACCATCAGTTAAACTCCCTCACCATTTAAACTCCCTCACCATCAGTTAAAACTCCTTCACTAACAACAGTTAAAATTCCCTCACCATCAGTTAAAACTACTCCCTCACCATCAGTTAAAACTCCCTCACCAACAGTTAAAACTCCTCACCATCAGTTAAAACTCTCCCTCACCAACAGTTAAAACTACTCCCTCTCAAACAGTTAAAAACAACAGTTAAAACTCCCCCACCAACAGTTAAAACTCCCTCACCAACAGTTAAAACTACTCCCTCACCAACAGTTAAAACTCTCCCCCACCAACAGTCAAAACTACTCTCATCACCAACAGTTCAAACTCTCTCACCAACAGTTAAAACTCCCTCACCAACAGTTAAAACTACTCCCTCACCAACAGTTAAAACTCCCCCACCAACAGTCAAAACTACTCCCTCACCAACAGTTAAAACTCAATCACCATCAGTTAAAACTCCCCCACCAACAGTTAAAACTCCCTCACCATCAGTTAAAACTACTCCCTCACCAACAGTTAAAACTACTCCCTCACCAACAGTTAAAACTCCCTCACCATCAGTTAAAACTCCCCCACCAACAGTTAAAACTCCCTCACCATCAGTTAAAACTCCCTCACCGTCAGTTAAAACTCCCCCACCAACAGTTAAAACTCTCTCACCAACAGTTAAAACTCCCTCACCAACAGTCAAAACTACTTCCTCACCAACAGTTAAAAATCTCTCACCAGCAGTTAAAACTCCCTCACCAACAGTTAAAACTCCCTCACCATCAGTTAAAACTCCCTCATCAACAGTTAAAACTCCCTCACCAACAGTTAAAACTCTCTCACCAATAGTTAAAACTCCCTCACCAACAGTTAAAACTCCCTCACCAACAGTTAAAACGACTCCCTCACCAACAGTTAAAACTCATTCACCATCAGTTAAAACTCCCCCACCAACAGTTAAAACTCCCCCACCAACAGTCAAAACTACTCCCTCACCAACAGTTAAAACTCTCTCACCAACAGTTAAAACTACTCCCTCACCAACAGTTAAAACTCCCTCACCATCAGTTAAAACTCCCCCACCAACAGTTAAAACTCCCTCACCATCAGTTAAAACTCCCTCACCGTCAGTTAAAACTCCCTCACCATCAGTTAAAACTACTCCCTCACCAACAGTTAAAACTACTCCCTCACCAACAGTTAAAACTCCCTCACCATCAGTTAAAACTCCCCCACCAACAGTTAAAACTCCCTCACCATCATTTAAAACTACTCCCTCACCAACAGTTAAAACTCCCTTACCAACAGTTAAAACTCCCTCACCAACAATTAAAACTCCCTCACCAACAGTTAAAACTCCCTCACCAACAGTTAAAACTACTCCCCCACCAACAGTTAAAACTCCCTCACCATCAGTTAAAACTCCCTCACCATCAGTTAAAATTCCCTCACCATCAGTTAAAACTCCCTCACCATCAGTTAAAACTCCCTCACTAACAGTTAAAATTCCCTCACCAACAGTTAAAACTACTCCCTCACCATCAGTTAAAACTCCCTCACCAACAGTTAAAACTCCCGCACCAACAGTCAAAACTACTCCCTCACCAACAGTTAAAACTCCCTCACCAACAGTTAAAACTCTCTCACCAATAGTTAAAACTCCCTCACCAACAGTTAAAACTCCCTCACCAACAGTTAAAACTACTCCCTCACCAACAGTTAAAACTCATTCACCATCAGTTAAAACTCCCTCACCAACAGTTAAATCTCTCTCACCAACAGTTAAAACTCTCTCACCAACAGTTAAAACTCCCTCACCAACAGTCAAAACTACTTCCTCACCAACAGTTAAAAATCTCTCACCAGCAGTTAAAACTCCCTCACCAACAGTTAAAACTCCCTCACCAACAGTTAAAACTCCCTCACCAACAGTTAAAACTCTCTCACCAATAGTTAAAACTCCCTCACCAACAGTTAAAACTCTCTCACCAACAGTTAAAACTACTTCCTCACCAACAGTTAAAACTCCCTCACCATCAGTTAAAACTCCCCCACCAACAGTTAAAACTCCCTCACCATCAGTTAAAACTCCCTCACCGTCAGTTAAAACTCCCTCACCATCAGTTAAAACTACTCCCTCACCAACAGTTAAAACTACTCCCTCACCAACAGTTAAAACCTCACCA
>NW_027037700.1:17500-21661 GCF_034236695.1 Oncorhynchus nerka | reverse complement strand
TATAGCCTCCACATTGACTCTGTACCGGTACTACCCTGTATACAGCCTCCACATTGACTCTGTACCGTAATACCCTGTATATAGCCTCCACATTGACTCTGTACCGGTACTCCCTGTATATAGCCTCCACATTGACTCTGTACCGGTACCACCTGTATATAGCCTCCACATTGACTCTGTACCGGTACCACCTGTATATAGCCTCCACATTGACTCTGTACCGGTACCCCTGTATATAGCCTCCACATTGACTCTGTACCGGTAACCCCTGTATATAGCCTCCACATTGACTCTGTACCGGTACCCCTGTATATAGCCTCCACACTGACTCTGTACCGGTACCCCTGTATATAGCCTCCACACTGACTCTGTACCGGTACCCCCTGTATATAGCCTCCACACTGACTCTGTACCGGTACCCCTGTATATAGCCTCCACATTGACTCTGTACCGTAACACCCTGTATATAGTCTCCACATTGACTCTGTACCGGTACCCCCTGTATATAGCCTCCACACTGACTCTGTACCGGTACCCCCTGTATATAGCCTCCACACTGACTCTGTACCGTAACACCCTGTATATAGCCTCCACACTGACTCTGTACCGGTACCCCCTGTATATAGCCTCCACATTGACTCTGTACCGTAACACCCTGTATATAGTCTCCACATTGACTCTGTACCGGTACACCCTGTATATAGCCTCCACATTGACTCTGTACCGTAATACCCTGTATATAGCCTCCACATTGACTCTGTACCGGTACCCCCTGTATATAGCCTCCACATTGACTCTGTACCGGTACCCCCTGTATATAGCCTCCACATTGACTCTGTACCGTAATACCCTGTATATAGCCTCCACATTGACTCTGTACCGTAATACCCTGTATATAGCCTCCACATTGACTCTGTACCGTAATACCCTGTATATAGTCTCCACATTGACTCTGTACCGTAACACCCTGTATATAGCCTCCACATTGACTCTGTACCGTAATACCCTGTATATAGCCTCCACATTGACTCTGTACCGTAATACCCTGTATATAGTCTCCACATTGACTCTGTACCGGTACCCCTGTATATAGCCTCCACATTGACTCTGTACCGTAATACCCTGTATATAGCCTCCACATTGACTCTGTACCGGTACCCCCTGTATATAGCCTCCACATTGACTCTGTACCGTAACACCCTGTATATAGCCTCCACATTGACTCTGTACCGTAATACCCTGTATATAGCCTCCACATTGACTCTGTACCGTAATACCCTGTATATAGCCTCCACATTGACTCTGTACCGTAATACCCTGTATATAGCCTCCACATTGACTCTGTACCGGTACCCCTGTATATAGCCTCCACATTGACTCTGTACCGTAACACCCTGTATATAGCCTCCACATTGACTCTGTACCGTAATACCCTGTATATAGCCTCCACATTGACTCTGTACCGTAATACCCTGTCTATAGCCTCCACATTGACTCTGTACCGTAATACCCTGTATATAGCCTCCACATTGACTCTGTACCGGCATTCCCTGTATATAGCCTCCACACACTCTGTACCGTAATACCCTGTATATAGCTCACATTGACTCTGTACTGTACTCTGTATATAGCCTCCACATTGACTCTGTACTGTAATACCCTTGCATATAGCCTCCACATTGACTCTGTACCGTAATACCCTGCAGCATAGCCTCCATGACACTCTGTACCGTAATACCCTGCATATAGCCTCCACATTGACTCCTGTACCGTACAATTCTGTATATAACCTGATATTGATATTGATATTGACATGATATTATTGTTGTTGTTGTGTTAGTGGTTGATTCGCAGCAGAACAAAGCGTGTGACAGAATGCTACTTGGCACAGCCAGAAAGGTATATATATAACTGGATTCTACTTGGCCCAGCCAGGAAGATATAGAGTATGACAGGATGCTACTTGGCCCAGCCAGGAAGATATAGAGTATGACAGGATGCTACTTGGCCCAGCCAGGAAGATATAAGTATGACAGGATGCTACTTGGCCCAGCCAGGAAGATATAGAGTATGACAGGATGCTACTTGGCCCAGCCAGGAAGATATAGAGTATGACAGGATGCCTCTTGGCCCAGCCAGGAAGATATAGAGTATGACAGGATGCTCTTGGCCCAGCCAGGAAGATATAGAGTATGACAGGATGCTACTTGGCCCAGCCAGGAAGATTTAGAGTATGACAGGATTCTACTTGGCCCAGCCAGGAAGATAGAGAGTATCACAGGATGCTACTATGCCCAGCCAGGAAGATATAGAGTATGACAGGATGCTACTTGGCCCAGCCAGTAAGATATAGAGTATGACAGGATGCTACTTGGCCCAGCCAGGAAGATATAGAGTATGATAGGATGCTACTTGGCCCAGCCAGGAAGATATAGAGAGTATGACAGGATGCTACATGGCCCAGACAGTAAGATATAGAGTATGACATGAATCTACTTGGCCCAGCCAGGAAGATATAGAGTATGACAGGATTCTACTTGGCCCAGCCAGGAAGATATAGAGTATGACAGGATCCTACTTGGCCCAGCCAGGAAGATATAGAGTATGACAGGATGCTACATGGCCCAGCCAGTAAGATATAGAGTATGACAGGATGCTACATGGCCCAGCCAGTAAGATATAGAGTATGACAGGATGCTACATGGCCCAGCCAGGAAGATATAGAGTAGTTTCACGTTAACTGGTGTAAGGTAAAGGAACAAAACAACCTCTCATCTTCTCTCTCCTCTCTATAACAGAAGCAACCTCTCCTCTCTATAACAGAAGCAACATCTTCTCTCTCCTCTCTATAACAGAAGCAACCTCTCCTCTCTATAACAGAAGCAACATCTCCTCTCTATAACAGAAGCAACCTCTCCTCTCTCCTCTCTATAACAGAAGCAACATCAGGTTGTTTTCTATAGTTACTCAGAGTGAGACTCAGGTTGTTTTCTATAGCTACTCACAGAGTGAGACTCAGGTTGTTTTCTATAGTTACTCACAGAGTGAGACTCAGGTTGTTTTCTATAGTTACTTGCAGAGTGAGTGAGACAACATTTAGGCCTATCAATGGAAATGGCTGGCCTATATTCCTGCTGCGTGAGAAACCTCTACGTATCCACAGACACATTCCCATCATAGTGATTAACGAGCTGCAACAAATACTCAAACTGGACAGTTTGATCTCCATCTCTTCATTCAAAGACTCAATCATGGACACTCGTACTGACCATTGTGGCTGCTTTGTGTGATGTATTGTTGTCTCTACCTTCTTGCCCTTTGTGCTGTTGTCTGTACCCAATAATGTTTGTACCATGTTTTGTGCTGCTACCATGTTGTGCTGGTACCATGTTGTGTTGCTACCATGCTGTGTTGCTACCATGCTGTTATCATGTTGTGCTGCTACCATGTTGTGTTGTCATGTGTTGCTGCCATGCTGTGTAGTCATGTGTTGCTACCATGCTGTGCTGCTACCATGTTGTGTTGCTACCATGCTGTTATCATGTTGTGTTGCTACCATGTTGTGCTGTTATCATGTTGTGTTGCTACCATGTTGTGCTGTTATCATGTTGTGTTGCTACCATGTTGTGCTGCTACCATGCTGTGCTGCTACCATGTTGTGTTGCTACCATCCTGTTATCATGTTGTGCTGCTACCATGCTGTGCTGCTACCATGTTGTGTTGCTACCATCCTGTTATCATGTTGTGTTGCTACCATCCTGTTACCATGCTTTGTTGCTGCCATGCTGTGTTGTCATGTGTTGCTGTGTTGTCATGTGTTTCTGTCTTAGGTCTCTCTTTATGTAGTGATGTGTCTCTCTTGTCGTGATGTGTGTTTTGTCCTATATTCATATTTTATTTTTAATCCCAGGCCTTCGTCCCCGCGGGAGGCCTTTTGACTTTTGGTAGGCCGTCGTTGTAAATAAGAATTTGGTTTTAATTAACTGACTTGCCTAGTTAAATAAAAAATAAATAAAAAATACAACTAAGTGAGCGGACTATTATTATAAGCCAAATTAAATGTTTCTGTTACCATGCATCTTTTGTGAATGGTTTGTGCACAACAGTTAATGAACTGTTGGTAGTATCAGGTTTTGCTGGGCCTTGTCATGGGTTTTGAAC
>NW_027037700.1:0-12500 GCF_034236695.1 Oncorhynchus nerka | reverse complement strand
CAGGACTAGTGGTGGTAGTATAGTGACAGGACTAGTAGTGGTAGTAACAGGACTAGTAGTGGTAGTAACAGGACTAGTTGTGGTAGTAACAGGACTAGTAGTGGTAGTATAGTAACAGGACTAGTAGTGGTAGTATAGTGACAGGACTAGTAGTGGTAGTATAGTGACAGGACTAGTAGTGGTAGTATAGTGACAGGACTAGTGGTGGTAGTATAGTAACAGGACTAGTAGTGGTAGTATAGTGACAGGACTAGTGGTGGTAGTATAGTGACAGGACTAGTAGTGGTAGTGACAGGACTAGTAGTGGTAGTATAGTGACAGGACTAGTAGTGGTAGTATAGCAACAGGACTAGTAGTGGTAGTATAGTGACAGGACTAGTGGTGGTAGTATAGTAACAGGACTAGTAGTGGTAGTATAGTGACAGGACTAGTGGTGGTAGTGACAGGACTAGTACTGGTAGTATAGTGACAGGACTAGTGGTGGTAGTGACAGGACTAGTAGTGGTAGTGACAGGACTAGTAGTGGTAGTATAGTGACAGGACTAGTAGTGGTAGTATAGTGACAGGACTAGTAGTAGTAGTATAGTGACAGGACTAATAGTGGTAGTATAGTGACAGGACTAGTAGTGGTAGTATAGTGACAGGACTAATAGTGGTAGTATAGTGACAGGACTAGTAATGGTAGTGACAGGACTAGTAGTGGTAGTATAGTGACAGGACTAGTAGTGGTAGTATAGTGACAGGACTAGTAGTGGTAGTATAGTGACAGGACTAGTAGTGGTAGTGACAGTACTGGTAGTGGTACTAACAGGACTAGTAGTGGTAGTATAGTGACAGGACTAGTAGTGGTAGTATAGTGACAGGACTAGTAGTGGTAGTGACAGGACTGGTAGTGGTAGTGACAGGACTAGTAGTGGTAGTATAGTGACAGGACTAGTAGTGGTAGTGACAGGACTAGTAGTGGTAGTGACAGGACTAGTAGTGGTAGTGACAGGACTAGTAGTGGTAGTGACAGGACTAGTAGTGGTAGTATAGTGACAGGACTAGTAGTGGTAGTATAGTGACAGGACTAGTAGTGGTAGTATAGTTACAGGACTAGTAGTGGTAGTATAGTGACAGGACTAGTAGTGGTAGTATAGTGACAGGACTAGTAGTGGTAGTATAGTTACAGGACTAGTAGTGGTAGTGACAGGACTAGTAGTGGTAGTATAGTGACAGGACTAGTAGTGGTAGTATAGTGACAGGACTAGTAGTGGTAGTGACAGGACTATTAGTGGTAGTGACAGGACTAGTAGTGGTAGTGACAGGACTAGTAGTGGTAGTATAGTGACAGGACTAGTAGTGGTAGTATAGTGACAGGACTAGTAGTGGTAGTATAGTGACAGGACTAGTAGTGGTAGTATAGTGACAGGACTAGTAGTGGTAGTAACTGGACTAGTAGTGGTAGTATAGTGACAGGACTAGTAGTGGTAGTATAGTGACAGGACTAGTAGTGGTAGTATAGTGACAGGACTAGTAGTGGTAGTGACAGGACTGGTAGTGGTAGTGACAGGACTAGTAGTGGTAGTGACAGGACTAGTAGTGGTAGTGACAGGACTAGTGGTGGTAGTAACAGGACTAGTAGTGGTAGTATAGTGACAGGACTGGTAGTGGTAGTATAGTGACAGGACTAGTAGTGGTAGTATAGTGACAGGACTAGTAGTGGTAGTGACAGGACTAGTAGTAGTGACTAGTAGTGGTAGTAACAGGACTAGTAGTGGTAGTGACAGGACAAGTAGTGGTAGTAACAGGACTAGTGTAACAGGACTAGTAGTGGTAGTAACAGGACTAGTAGTGGTAGTAACAGGACTAGTAGTGGTAGTATAGTGACAGGACTAGTAGTGGTAGTATAGTGACAGGACTAATAGTGGTAGTGACAGGACTAGTAGTGGTAGTAACAGGACTAGTAGTGGTAGTAACAGGACTAGTAGTGTAACAGGACTAGTAGTGGTAGTATAGTGACAGGACTAGTAGTGGTAGTGACAGGACTAGTAGTGGTAGTGACAGGACTAGTAGTGGTAGTGACAGGACTAGTGGTAGATAGTACTGGTAGTTGTATGGTAACTGGACTAGTTGTGGTGGTAGTAACTGGACTAGTGGTGGTAGTAACTGGACTAGTGGTGGTAGTAACTGGACTAGTGGTAGGTAGTGACAGGACTAGTAGTGGTAGTATAGTGACAGGACTAGTGACAGGACTGGGTAGTGGTAATATAGACAGGATAATAGTGGTAGTGACAGGACTAGTAGTGTAGTATAGTGACAGGACTGTAGTATAACAGGACTAGTTGTAGTATAGTGACAGGACTAGTAGTGGTGTAACAGGACTAGTAGTGGTAGTGACAGGACTAGTAGTGGTAGTAACAGGACTAGTGGTGGTAGTATAGTGACAGGACTAGTAGTGGTAGTAACAGGACTAGTAGTGGTAGTAACAGGACTAGTTGTGGTAGTAACAGGACTAGTAGTGGTAGTATAGTAACAGGACTAGTAGTGGTAGTATAGTGACAGGACTAGTAGTGGTAGTATAGTGACAGGACTAGTAGTGGTAATATAGTGACAGGACTAGTGGTGGTAGTATAGTAACAGGACTAGTAGTGGTAGTATAGTGACAGGACTAGTGGTGGTAGTATAGTGACAGGACTAGTGTTGGTCGTATAGTGACAGGACTAGTAGTGGTAGTATAGTGACAGGACTAGTAGTGGTAGTATAGTGACAGGACTAGTAGTGGCAGTATAGTGACAGGACTAGTGTTGGTCGTATAGTGACAGGACTAGTAGTGGTAGTATAGTGACAGGACTAGTAGTGGTAGTGACAGGACTAGTAGTGGTAGTATAGTGACAGGACTAGTAGTGGTAGGATAGCAACAGGACTAGTAGTGGTAGTATAGTGACAGGACTAGTGGTGGTAGTGTAACAGGACTAGTAGTGGTAGTATAGTAACAGGACTAGTTGTTGTGGTGGTAGTGACAGGACTAGTACTGGTGGTATAGTGACTGGACTAGTGGTGGTAGTGACAGGACTAGTAGTGGTAGTGACAGGACTAGTAGTGGTAGTATAGTGACAGGACTAGTAGTGGTAGGTGACAGGACTAGTAGTACTAGTATAGTGACAGGACTAATAACTGGTGTAGTATAGTGACAGGACTAGTAGTGGTAGTATAGTGACAGGACTAATAGTGGTAGTATAGTGACAGGACTAGTAATGGTAGTGACAGGACTAGTAGTGGTAGTATAGTGACAGGACTAGTAGTGGTAGTGACAGGACTAGTAGTGGTAGTATAGTGACAGGACTAGTAGTGGTAGTATAGCAACAGGACTAGTAGTGGTAGTATAGTGACAGGACTAGTGGTGGTAGTATAGTAACAGGACTAGTAGTGGTAGTATAGTGACAGGACTAGTGGTGGTAGTGACAGGACTAGTACTGGTAGTATAGTGACAGGACTAGTGGTGGTAGTGACAGGACTAGTAGTGGTAGTGACAGGACTAGTAGTGGTAGTATAGTGACAGGACTAGTAGTGGTAGTATAGTGACAGGACTAGTAGTAGTAGTATAGTGACAGGACTAATAGTGGTAGTATAGTGACAGGACTAGTAGTGGTAGTATAGTGACAGGACTAATAGTGGTAGTATAGTGACAGGACTAGTAATGGTAGTGACAGGACTAGTAGTGGTAGTATAGTGACAGGACTAGTAGTGGTAGTATAGTGACAGGACTAGTAGTGGTAGTATAGTGACAGGACTAGTAGTGGTAGTGACAGTACTGGTAGTGGTACTAACAGGACTAGTAGTGGTAGTATAGTGACAGGACTAGTAGTGGTAGTATAGTGACAGGACTAGTAGTGGTAGTGACAGGACTGGTAGTGGTAGTGACAGGACTAGTAGTGGTAGTGACAGGACTAGTAGTGGTAGTGACAGGACTAGTAGTGGTAGTATAGTGACAGGACTAGTAGTGGTAGTATAGTGACAGGACTAGTAGTGGTAGTATAGTTACAGGACTAGTAGTGGTAGTATAGTGACAGGACTAGTAGTGGTAGTATAGTGACAGGACTAGTAGTGGTAGTATAGTTACAGGACTAGTAGTGGTAGTGACAGGACTAGTAGTGGTAGTGTAGTGACAGGACTAGTAGTGGTAGTATAGTGACAGGACTAGTAGTGGTAGTGACAGGACTATTAGTGGTAGTGACAGGACTAGTAGTGGTAGTGACAGGACTAGTAGTGGTAGTATAGTGACAGGACTAGTAGTGGTAGTATAGTGACAGGACTAGTAGTGGTAGTATAGTGACAGGACTAGTAGTGGTAGTATAGTGACAGGACTAGTAGTGGTAGTATAGTGACAGGACTAGTAGTGGTAGTAACTGGACTAGTAGTGGTAGTATAGTGACAGGACTAGTAGTGGTAGTATAGTGACAGGACTAGTAGTGGTAGTATAGTGACAGGACTAGTAGTGGTAGTGACAGGACTGGTAGTGGTAGTGACAGGACTAGTAGTGGTAGTGACAGGACTAGTAGTGGTAGTATAGTGACAGGACTAGTGGTGGTAGTAACAGGACTAGTAGTGGTAGTATAGTGACAGGACTGGTAGTGGTAGTATAGTGACAGGACTAGTAGTGGTAGTATAGTGACAGGACTAGTAGTGGTAGTGACAGGACTAGTAGTGGTAGTGACAGGACTAGTAGTGGTAGTGACAGGACTAGTAGTGGTAGTGACAGGACTAGTAGTGGTAGTATAGTGACAGGACTAGTAGTGGTAGTATAGTGACAGGACTAGTAGTGGCAGTATAGTAACAGGACTAGTAGTGGTAGTATAGTGACAGGACTAGTAGTGGTAGTATAGTGACAGGACTGGTAGTGGTAGTATAGTGACAGGACTAGTAGTGGTAGTATAGTGACAGGACTAGTAGTGGTAGTATAGCAACAGGACTAGTAGTGGTAGTATAGTGACAGGACTGGTAGTGGTAGTATAGTGACATGACTAGTAGTGGTAGTGACAGGACTGGTAGTGGTAGTGACAGGACTAGTAGTGGTAATATAGTGACAGGACTAGTAGTGGTAGTGACAGGACTGGTATTGGTAGTATAGTGACAGGACTAGTAGTGGTAGTGACAGGCCTGGTAGTGGTAGTGACAGGACTAGTAGTGGTAGTATAGTGACAGGACTAGTAGTGGTAGTGACAGGACTGGTAGTGGTAGTAACAGGACTAGTAGTGGTAGTATAGTGACAGAACTAGTAGTGGTAGTATAGTGACAGGACTGGTAGTGGTAGTGACAGGACTAATAGTGGTAGTGACAGGACTAGTAGTGGTAGTATAGTAACAGGACTAGTAGTGGTAGTGACAGGACTAGTGGTGGTAGTATAGTAACAGGACTAGTAGTGGTAGTATAGTAACAGGACTAATAGTGGTAGTGACAGGACTAGTGGTGGTAGTATAGTAACAGGACTAATAGTGGTAGTATAGTAACAGGACTAGTAGTGGTAGTATAGTGACAGGACTAGTAGTGGTAGTATAGTAACTGGTCTAGTTGTGGTGGTAACTGGACTAGTTGTGGTGGTGTAGTAACTGGACTAGTGGTGGTAGTGACAGGACTAGTAGTGGTAGTGACAGGACTGGTAGTGGTAGTATAGTAACTGGTCTAGTTGTGGTGGTAACTGGACTAGTTGTGGTGGTGTAGTAACTGGACTAGTGGTGGTAGTGACAGGACTAGTAGTGGTAGTGACAGGACTGGTAGTGGTAGTATAGTAACTGGTCTAGTTGTTGTGGTAACTGGACTAGTTGTGGTGGTGTAGTAACTGGACTAGTGGTGGTAGTGACAGGACTAGTAGTGGTAGTGACAGGACTGGTAGTGGTAGTATAGTAACTGGTCTAGTTGTGGTGGTAACTGGACTAGTTGTGGTGGTGTAGTAACTGGACTAGTGGTGGTAGTATAGTGACAGGACTAGTGGTGGTAGTATAGTGACAGGACTAGTAGTGGTAGTGACAGGACTAGTAGTGGTAGTATAGTGACAGGACTAGTAGTGGTAGTATAGCAACAGGACTAGTAGTGGTAGTATAGTGACAGGACTAGTGGTGGTAGTATAGTAACAGGACTAGTAGTGGTAGTATAGTGACAGGACTAGTGGTGGTAGTGACAGGACTAGTACTGGTAGTATAGTGACAGGACTAGTGGTGGTAGTGACAGGACTAGTAGTGGTAGTGACAGGACTAGTAGTGGTAGTATAGTGACAGGACTAGTAGTGGTAGTATAGTGACAGGACTAGTAGTAGTAGTATAGTGACAGGACTAATAGTGGTAGTATAGTGACAGGACTAGTAGTGGTAGTATAGTGACAGGACTAGTAGTGGTAGTATAGTGACAGGACTAGTAGTGGTAGTATAGTGACAGGACTAGTAGTGGTAGTGACAGGACTGGTAGTGGTAGTGACAGGACTAGTAGTGGTAATATAGTGACAGGACTAGTAGTGGTAGTGACAGGACTGGTAGTGGTAGTATAGTGACAGGACTAGTAGTGGTAGTGACAGGACTAGTAGTGGTAGTGACAGGACTAGTAGTGGTAGTATAGTGACAGGACTAGTAGTGGTAGTGACAGGACTGGTAGTGGTAGTATAGTGACAGGACTGGTAGTGGTAGTATAGTAACAGGACTAGTGGTGGTAGTATAGTGACAGGACTGGTAGTGGTAGTGACAGGACTAATAGTGGTAGTGACAGGACTAGTAGTGGTAGTATAGTAACAGGACTAGTAGTGGTAGTGACAGGACTAGTGGTGGTAGTATAGTGACAGGACTAGTAGTGGTAGTGACAGGACTGGTAGTGGTAGTGACAGGACTAGTAGTGGTAGTATAGTGACAGGACTAGTAGTGGTAGTATAGTGACAGGACTAGTAGTGGTAGTGACAGGACTGGTAGTGGTAGTGACAGGACTAGTAGTGGTAGTATAGTGACAGGACTAGTAGTGGTAGTGACAGGACTAGTAGTGGTAGTGACAGGACTAGTAGTGGTAGTGACAGGACTAGTAGTGGTAGTATAGTGACAGGACTAGTAGTGGTAGTATAGTGACAGGACTAGTAGTGGTAGTATAGCAGGACTAGTAGTGGCAGTATAGTGACAGGACTAGTAGTGGTAGTATAGTGACAGGACTAGTAGTGGTAGTATAGTTACAGGACTAGTAGTGGTAGTGACAGGACTAGTAGTGGTAGTATAGTGACAGGACTAGTAGTGGTAGTATAGTGACAGGACTAGTAGTGGTAGTGACAGGACTGATTAGTGGCAGTGACAGGACTAGTAGTGGTAGTGACAGGACTAGTAGTGGTAGTGAAGGACAGGACTAGTAGTGGTAGTATAGTGACAGGACTAGTAGAGTGGTATAAAGGACAGGACTAGTAGTGGTAGTATAGTGACAGGACTAGTAGTGGTAGTAAGTGACAGGACTAGTAGTGGTAGTAACTGGACTAGTAGTGGTAGTATACAGGACAGGACTAGCAGTGGTAGTATAAGTGACAGGACTAGTAGTGGTAGTATAGTGACAGGACTAGTAGTGGTAGTACTGGTAGTGGTAGTGACAGGACTAGTAGTGGTAGTGACAGGACTAGTAGTGGCAGTATAGTGACAGGACTAGTGGTGGTAGTAGTAGGACTAGTAGTGGTAGTATAGTGACAGGACTGGTAGTGGTAGTATAGTGACAGGACTAGTAGTGGTATATAGTGACAGGACTAGTAGTGGTAGTGACAGGACTAGTAGTGGTAGTGACAGGACTAGTAGTGGTAGTGACAGGACTAGTAGTGGTAGTGACAGGACTAGTAGTGGTAGTATAGTGACAGGACTAGTAGTGGTAGTATAGTGACAGGACTAGTAGTGGCAGTATAGTAACAGGACTAGCAGTGGTAGGTGACAGGACTAGTAGTGGCAGTATAGTGACAGGACTGGTAGTGGTAGTATAGGCACAGGACTAGTAGTGGTAGTATAGTGACAGGACTAGCAGTGGCAGTGCAACAGGACTAGTAGTGGTAGTATAGTGACAGGACTGGTAGTGGTAGTGACAGGACTAGTAGTGGTAGTGACATGACTAGTAGTGGTAGTGACAGGACTGGTAGTGGTAGTGACAGGACTAGTAGTGGTAATATAGTGACAGGACTAGTAGTGGTAGTGACAGGACTGGTATTGGTAGTATAGTGACAGGTGCAGTAGTGGTAGTGACAGGACTGGTAGTGGTAGTGACAGGACTAGCAAAAGTGACAGGACTAGTAGTGGTAGTGACAGGACTGGTAGTGGTAGTAACAGGACTAGTAGTGGTAGTATAGTGACAGAACTAGTAGTGGTAGTATAGTGACAGGACTGGTAGTGGTAGTGACAGGACTAATAGTGGTAGTGATAGTGACTAGGAGTGGTAGTATAGCAACAGGACTAGTAGTGGTAGTGACAGGACTAGTGGTGGTAGTATAGTAACAGGACTAGTAGTGGTAGTATAGTAACAGGACTAATAGTGGTAGTGACAGGACTAGTGGTGGTAGTATAGTAACAGGACTAGTGGTAGTATAGTAACAGACTAGTAGTGGTAGTATAGTGACAGGACTAGTAGTGGTAGTATAAAACTGGTCTAGTTGTGGGTAACTAGGACTAGTTGTGGTGGTGTAGTGACTGGACTAGTGGTGGTAGTGACAGGACTAGTAGTGGTAGTGACAGGACTGGTAGTGGTAGTATAGTAACTGGTCTAGTTGTTGTGGTAACTGGACTAGTGGTGGTGTAGTAACTGGACTAGTGGTGGTAGTGACAGGACTAGTAGTGGTAGTGACAGGACTAGTAGTGGTAGTATAGTAACTGGTCTAGTTAGTGTAACTGGACTAGTTGTAGTGGTGTAGTAACTGGACTAGTGGTGGTAGTGACAGGACTAGTAGTGGTAGTGACAGGACTGGTAGTGGTAGTATAGTAACTGGTCTAGTAGTGGTAGTAACAGGACCAGTAGTGGTGTAGTGACAGGACTAGTGGTGGTAGTATAGTAACAGGACTAGTAGTGGTAGTAGTGACAGGACTAGTAGTGGTAGTGACAGGACTAGTAGTGGTAGTATAGTGACAGGACTAGTAGTGGTAGTATAGCAACAGGACTAGTAGTGGTAGTGCATAGTGACAGGACTAGTGGTGGTAGTATAGTGACAGGACTAGCAGTGGAGTAAGTGACAGGACTAGTGGTAGTGACAGTAATAGTAGTATAGTGACAGGACTAGTGGTGGTAGTGACAGGACTAGTAGTGGTAGTGACAGGACTAGTAGTGGTAGTATAGTGACAGGACTAGTAGTGGTAGTATAGTGACAGGACTAGTAGTAGTAGTATAGTGACAGGACAAATAGTGGCAGTATAGTGACAGGACTAGTGGTAGTGACAGTGACTGTGAGTAGTGACAGGACTAGTAGTGGTAGTATAGTGACAGGACTAGTAGTGGTAGTGAGTGATAAATGACAGGACTAGTAGTGGTAGTGACAGGACTGGTAGTGGTAGTGACAGGACTAGTAGTGGTAGTATAGTGACAGGACTAGTAGTGGTAGTGACAGGACTGGTAGTGGTAGTGACAGGACTAGAGTGGTAGTGACAGGAAGTAGTGGTAGTGACAGGACTAGTAGTGGTAGTATAGTGACAGGACTAGTAGTGGTATAGTGACAGGACTAGTAGTGGTAATATAGTGACTAGGACTAGTAGTGTAGTAGTGACAGGACTAGTGGTAATATAGTGACAGGACTAATAGTGGTAGTATAGTGACAGGACTAGTAGGTAGTGACAGGACTAGTAGTGGTAGTATAGTGACAGGACTAGTAGTGGTAGTATAGTGACAGGACTAGTAGTGGTAGTGACAGGACTATTAGTGGTAGTGACAGGACTAGTAGTGGTAGTGACAGGACTGGTAGTGGCAGTACTAGTGACAGGACTAGTAGTGGCAGTATAGTGACAGGACTAGTAGTGGTAGTATAGTGACAGGACTAGTGGTGGTAGTATAGTGACAGGACTAGTAGTGGTATAGTGGACATGGGACTAGTAGTGGGTAGTAACTGACAGACTATAGTGGTAGTATAGTGACAGGACTAGTAGTGGTAGTAGTGACAGAACTAGTAGTGGTAGTGACAGGACTGGTAGTGGTAGTGACAGGACTAGTAGTGGTAGTGACAGGACTAGTAGTGGTAGTGACAGGACTAGTGGTGGTAGTAACAGGACTAGTAGTAGTATAGTGACAGGACTGGTAGTGGTAGTATAGTGACAGGACTAGTAGTGGTAGTATAGTGACAGGACTAGTAGTGGTAGTGACAGGACTAGTAGTGGTAGTGACAGGACTAGTAGTGGTAGTGACAGGACTAGTAGTGGTAGTGACAGGACTGGTAGTGTAGTATAGTGACAGGACTAGTAGTGGTAGTATAGTGACAGGACTAGTAGTGGCAGTATAGTGACAGGACTAGTAGTAGTAGTATAGTGACAGGACTAGTAGTGGTAGTATAGCAACAGGACTAGTAGTGGTAGTATAGTGACAGGACTAGTAGTGGTAGTATAGTGACAGGACTAGTAGTAGTGGTAGTGACAGGACTAGTAGTGGTAGTAACAGGACTAGTAGTGGTAGTATAGTGACAGGACTAGTAGTGGTAGTGACAGGACTAGTGTAGTGGTAGTATAGTGACAGGACTAGTAGTGGTAGGACAGGCCTGGTAGTGGTAGTGACAGGACTAGTAGGTAGTATAGTGACAGGACTAGTAGTGGTAGTAACTGGACTAGTAGTGGTAGTATAGCATAGGACTAGTAGGTAGTATAGTGACAGGACTAGTATTGGTAGTATAGTGACAGGACTAATTAAGGTGGTAGTGACAGGACTAGTAG
This sequence comes from Oncorhynchus nerka, assembly GCF_034236695.1. Classification (NCBI taxonomy): domain Eukaryota; kingdom Metazoa; phylum Chordata; class Actinopteri; order Salmoniformes; family Salmonidae; genus Oncorhynchus; species Oncorhynchus nerka. The sequence goes on along the minus strand of NW_027037700.1, from coordinate 1,627 downwards.
TGGTAGTAACAGGACTAGTAGTGGTAGCAGTAACTGACCAGTAGCTTTATATGACAGGACTAGTAGTGGTGGTATATATAGATTGTAGTGTTAGTATAGTAACAGGACTAATAGTGGTAGTGACAGGACTAGTGGTGGTAGTATAGTAACAGGACTAATAGTGGTAGTATAGTAACAGGACTAGTAGTGGTAGTATAGTGACAGGACTAGTAGTGGTAGTATAGTAACTGGTCTAGTTGTGGTGGTAACTGGACTAGTTGTGGTGGTGTAGTAACTGGACTAGTGGTGGTAGTGACAGGACTAGTAGTGGTAGTGACATGACTGGTAGTGGTAGTATAGTAACTGGTCTAGTTGTGGTGGTAACTGGACTAGTTGTGGTGGTGTAGTAACTGGACTAGTGGTGGTAGTGACAGGACTAGTAGTGGTAGTATAGTAACTGGTCTAGTTGTGGTGGTGTAGTAACTGGACTAGTGGTGGTAGTGTAGTGACAGGACTGGTAGTGGTAGTATAGTGACAGGACTAGTAGTGGTAGTGACAGGACTGGTAGTGGTAGTGACAGGACTAGTAGTGGTAGTATAGTGACAGGACTAGTAGTGGTAGTGACAGGACTGGTAGTGATAGTATAGTGACAGGACTAGTAGTGGTAGTGACTTGACTGGTAGTGGTAGTGACAGGACTGGTAGTGGTAATATAGTGACAGGACTAGTAGTGGTAGTGACAGGACTGGTAGTGGTAGTATAGTGACAGGACTAGTAGTGGTAGTGACAGGACTGGTAGTATAGTGACAGGACTAGTAGTGGTAGTGACAGGACTAATAGTGGTAGTATAGTGACAGGACTAGTAGTGGTAGTGACAGGACTGGTAGTGGTAGTATAGTGACAGGACTAGTAGTGGTAGTGACAGGACTGGTAGTGGTAGTATAGTGACAGGACTAGTAGTGGTAGTGACAGGACTAGTAGTGGTGGTAGTGACAGGACTGGTAGTGGTAGTGACAGGACTAGTAGTGGTGGTAGTGACAGGACTAGTAGTGGTGGTAGTGACAGGACTAGTAGTGGTAGTATAGTGACAGGACTAGTAGTGGTAGTATAGTGACAGGACTAGTAGTGGTAGTATAGTGACAGGACTAGTAGTGGTAGTATAGTGACAGGACTAGTAGTGGTAGTATAGTGACAGGACTAGTAGTGGTAGTATAGTGACAGGACTAGTAGTGGTGGTAGTGACAGGACTGGTAGTGGTAGTGACAGGACTGGTAGTGGTAATATAGTGACAGGACTAGTAGTGGTAGTGACAGGACTGGTAGTGGTAGTGACAGGACTAGTAGTGGTAATATAGTGACAGGACTAGTAGTGGTAGTGGCAGGACTGGTAGTGGTAGTATAGTGACAGGACTAGTAGTGGTAGTGACAGGACTGGTAGTGGTAGTGACAGGACTAGTAGTGGTAGTATAGTGACAGGACTAGTAGTGGTAGTGACAGGACTGGTAGTGGTAGTATAGTGACAGGACTAGTAGTGGTAGTGACAGGACTGGTAGTGGTAGTGACAGGACTAGTAGTGGTAGTATAGTGACAGGACTAGTAGTGGTAGTGACAGGACTGGTAGTGGTAGTATAGTGACAGGACTAGTAGTGG
>NW_027037699.1:0-21652 GCF_034236695.1 Oncorhynchus nerka | reverse complement strand
TTTATAAAACCTTTATTTTTTACTCAAGTGTTAACATAAATAATGACACACTGCCTTTTCAGAAATGAAACAACAAATGTAATTCCTAAACAAAAATAAATAAAAATAAATACATTCAACTTATTTCATCGGCAAAAAATAATTTCCCCTCCTCTACAAAACAAAGCGCTCTTTCGTATGCCCACTTCTCCTCAAATAATAGGAGATCTTTTACAGCTGAAAAGAACTCAAAATCTACTTTTATTCTTGCTTTCACTAATCCTTTAAAAACACATCATCCTTCCATATCCCGTTTCTATCTTATGTTTTCTACTCAGAAAAATTGACATCTTAGCTTGTCCCAAAATAAAATTTAACATTTGACATTTTCTTTTCTGTTGTTTACTATATTGAAACCCCAAAATAAAAACAGTGTTATTGAAAAATTCCCCTACAGCTTTAAACAAAGATTCCAGCATTTCAATAGAGGTTTTATCCTCTCACACTCCATAAAACAGTTGGTCTCTTATATTACAAAAAGGACATCAATCTCTAACATCTGAATTAATAACAGATACAAAAGCATTAACTGCAATGATACCATGTAAAACCCTCCATTGCATATCACCAGTACCCTTTTATGTAACGGTGGTTTGTACAGTGCTCTCCATGCTGGCTTTACCTTGTCATCAATGCCCAATTTACCCTCATGGAGTGTCTTTTTCTATTTTTTCAATTTATCTTTATTCAACACCTTGACACACCCCCTATACAAGTCCTTCCCATTCACCTCATCCAAACCCACCCCTCCAACCCTCTCAAATCCAGCAATAACGCCTTTCTTCTGACTCTGGGATATTTGGTGTAATCCCTAGTCTTGGAAATGAGACGTCTTCATCTTGTACCTTTCTTCTTGTGACTACTAAGCATACCCCCTTCTTCCGCTGACAGAGCCTTCCTGCAGCTCCCCAGCATTTGTCCGACAACTTTTTCCGACCTCATCCCCAAATGTTTCTGCCCGTCTTCCTTCCATTCAGGCATGGCCCAGCCATGGCCATTAACTGTCTTAAGGTGATGATTTTCCCTTCACCAGAATCTTGGAGAAATGTGGAACAGCTGTAGTTGTACAATCCAGTCTTGCCCCATACACCAGAGGTTCCTCAACAGCCAATGCACTGACTCGCTGAGATTTGTCTTTGGACACCTTCATTATGCTCACACTCTGAGAAGTCCTCTGTAAACGGAGGTACTCCTCCCTAGAAATCTGGCTACTATCAACCAGAAATAAAGCCTTCTTTAAACCTAATCCTCCAACCCGTTGTAATATAAGACCTGCCACCCTCTCCACACCACATTTCCGGTCCATAAAGCAACCTTTGAATAAACTGAAACCGGAAAGCAGCAGCCCTACTAGCAAGATGTACAAGACCTTGTCCCCCTCTTCTTTTGACAAATACAAAACACTTTGTGGAACCCAGTGATATTTATCCCAAAAGAAATCCACAATAATTGCCTGTATCTTAGCCAGGAAGGCCAGATGGTGGTTCTAAAACTGACAACCGATGCCACAGTGCAGATGCAGTCACATTGTTAACTATAATAGTGCGCCCCCTATATGACATACTTGATAATAACCAACGCCATCTCCTCATCCTCCCTTCCACCATTTCAACCACCCCACTCCAATGTTTTTCCATAGTCCCCTCATCTCCTAGGTACACTCCAAGATACTTAAAACCCTCCCTTTACAGTCATTCTAGCCCCCTGGCAAAGCCATGATCCCTCCAGACCATTCTCCAATCTGTAACGCACAACTCTTTTTCCCAATTTTACCTTTTGCAGAGGATATTCCCTAAAAACGATCAAATACCAGATTCAAGCTATCCACCTCCGCTTGATTTTTCACTAGCACAACTTCCCATCAGCATAGGCTGAGAGACTTAACAGGAGGAATATCCTCTGAAAGGCACACCCCCTGCAATGCGACTTCTAATGCTATTTAGTAGTGGCTCTATAGCAATAGCATATAACATCCTGACATAGAACATCCCTGCCTAATACCTCTACACACTTTAAAAGGAGCACTCAAACCACCGTTAACTTTCAATACACTTTCAATGTCACCATATATCACCTTTATCATGGTAATAAAACCAGAGCTGAACCCAAACGCCTCAAACGTGTGCCATAAATATTGATGTTCAACTCGGTCAAATGCCTTTTCCTGATCAATTGAAATTAGACCAGCATCCAACCCAATAGCCCTAGAGATGTCCAAAATCACGAATCAGAGAAAATGTTATCCCCTATCTGCCTGCCAGGAACACAGTAGGACTGATCCGTATGTATGATTTGCCCCATCACCTCCCTCAGCCTGTTGGACAAAGCTTTTGACAATATCTTTATAATCAGTGCACAATAAAGCCACCGGCCTCCAGTTCTTCACCTCCCTTTGGTCACCCTTTTTGGGCAGTAGGGTGAGGACAGCCCTTCTGCAGCTTATTGGTGGTAACCCTCCGGTTAAAACTATCATTAGCTACTTCTAACCAATCCCTCCCAACATAGCCCAAAAAGACTTAAAAGTAAACGGGAAGCCCATCAATGCCTGGTGCCTTCCATTTTCCATGCCTTTTAATGCAGTGTATAAATCCTGCAAAGACAATGGTTGCTCAAGCTCAACCTGAGCTTCTGCAGCCACCTTTGAGCTTCTGCAGCCACCTTGGGAGCCCATCAAAGAACTGCTGTGTCACTGTATTGTCCTCTTTGTACTCACACTTGTAGAGCTCAGCATAGAACTCTACTGCCCTCTTTCTAATTTCACTAGGCTAGTGAGCTCTTGTCCAACAGTTGATTTGAGACAATGAATAATTTTTCTTGTCCATTCTTTTTCTCTAAAACTAAAGAAAAATTTGATGAGGCATCCATTTCAGATATTCCCCTGAAATTTACTTCTCACCAGTGCCCCTGTGTCTGGATACCCAGCAGGTCTGCCAATGCAGTTTTTCTCCTCTTGAGGGGCTGAGTATGGCCTCGATCTCCTGTGTCTCAGCCAGCGTCATGAGTTCCACTATTTCAATCTCTAGGGCTTTCATTGATCTGGTGATATCTTTGGTGACATTCCTCATGTGTATTGATTACAAAATTGTTGAATCTGGATTTTCCCTATATCCCACCACTGTTGAATGGATACAAAACTGGCTTGAGATCTCCACCTCTCCCAAAAACTGAAACAATTCCTGAAGTGACATCACTCAATAAAGTTATATTAAAATGCCAGTATGCGCTTTTGGGTTTTACATCGTTAATGAACACCACCTCTGTTATTAAACAATGATCAGAAACCCCACTGGGGTTATCACACTTGATTTACAGACCTGAGATTGATGCTCAAAAACATAAAACCTATCTAACCTGGCCATAGAGATGATGTTCTCTCCTCACATGCGCCCAGGTGTACTGCCTTGTTCCTCCATGTTGACTCGCCAAATATCACACAATTCATTTGTTACAATGAGGCGTTTTAAAAACATCCTGAGGCTATATGATTCTGGTGATTTCTATCTAAATCACTAACTGTGCAGTTAAAATCCCCAGCAATAAACAAATAATCTTCTTTGTTACATTTCTCAATGGTATTTGATAGTGTCTCTAAAAACATACCCTCTCAACTGTCACCACTGGGGCATATACATTTATCAGACATAGTGATGTTTTCATACCTTGCTCTAACTTTTTAATAACCTCCCCTCAACTACCTCTTCAACCTCATATGACAAACGGCAAAAACTCTTTGAGAACAAGATAACCACACCCACTTTTGAGCTTTTATGACTACACACCACTGTCCCCCCCCACTCCTGTTGCCACATAACTTCATTTTCCAAATTACTATGCGTTTCTTGTAGAAAAATTATGTCACTTCCTTTCCCCTAATTAACTCATACACCATGGCTCTTTTTTTAACATCTCTTGCCCCATTTACGTTTAAAGAAGAAATCTTTAAAACTGTCATGAATAAAAATATATACAGAGGAAGATCCAGCTACCACATCTCTTTACAGAGTTAAGACTGAACTCTTTTCATCTTCTTTAGAATTTACATCACTTATCACTCTTGTGACTACTTGAGTCTAGCACCAGGGCTTTTCAAACTTCCCCCTGTAATTTTTGACATCAGAAACTTTGCTGATTCAATAAATGAATTCATGTCTAGAAAATCAGTTACATTGTAATCCTGCATACATTTCTTCCCTTTGTCAACTTCAAAAATTGACGTATCCTCTCGATCCCATATTCCACCCCATTTATCTCACTATTTTGTTGTGACGCGTCAGATGACTCACTCTCACTATCCTCCCCAGAAGAATACTCCACCATCTCTACACCTTGTTCATCTTCAATTGATTTATCAAACTCTACCTTTCTTAGAATTAGACCCTTCACCACCCCTTACATTCTTCCTTTTACTCCCTCGGTATTTTGAAAAACATCCGCTTCTTTCCATTATTTCAATCTCTTCTTGACTTCCAATTTCATTTTCCAGCACCACCAGCGACGGCAGCTTCCACCTCGCCTACTGTTTCCCCTCCTTTTGTTCTGATCTACCACAATTGCCCCTGCATCTACACTGCCTTCCTCTCCCTGCTTTTCCAACCACATCTGCCCACCTTCTTCTTCTCCTGTACCTTTTCTCCTGTACCTCATCCTTCGCGGTGGTGCGTTAGTTGTACTCGCACTAAAACTACTACCAGGCTCATGCGCTCATTTTCGGGACAACTACGCACCAAATGCCCCTCTCTTCCACATCCAAAGCATTTCATTGATTCAGTAGATGCATAGAAGACATAATCAAATCCATCAATCTTAGCCAAACGTCACCAGTTCATTCTTCCTTTTTTAAATCATATGCACTTGTCTCCATGAGAGTACTATATAAAGCTTCAACAACGGAGATTTGCATCCAAAAGGAATCCTTTATTGTAGATACTATTTGGGACTATATAGATAATTCTTCTTAAGAACACTTCATCTCTAACAATGTGGTACGTTAGGAAAGCATAGACTTTCTGCCGGATTCATAAGCGGAAATATTTCTATGTCTGTAAGCTTCCACACATACTCCATCTCAACTATTCTATTCACCTTTTCAATTGAATCTAAGAATATCACTACAGCGCTATTCATCCTGAGGTTGATTTGATGCTATCATACCCCAATGATAGCACCCACAGCCAAGCTACATTCTTCCACTGAACACCCTGTCGCAGCAGGAATCTTTACTCCATGCCTCCGACTAAGTTTTCAAACTCTCCATTTTCAATGAGTGGCCATTGCAACCAGCCCCACCTGGTTGTGCCCTCGCGAAAACCAACCTCAAAGATCCCACCACCCCTATACGTGCTTAGTGATAGTTTAAACAAGATACCCTTTAAACAACCTGATAGGAGTGAAACAACCTAATCAATATATATATACATACAACAACCCGATAGAGAAAAGAAATTCCATTCGCTCTCACAATCACCCCTGCTTGACGACTCACTCCCAGCATGCACTGACGAGGGAGAGGAGAGAGAGAGAGAGAGATAGAGGAGAGTGAGAGAGAGAAGGAGAGAGGGAGAGTGAGGCGAGAGGAGAGAGAGAGAGAGAGAGAGAGAGGAGGGAGAGAGAGAGAGAGAGAGAGAGAGAGAGAGGGAGGGAGAGAGAGAGAGATGGAGGGAGAGAGAGAGAGAGAGAGAGAGAGGGAGAGAGATGGAGGGAGAGAGATGGAGAGAGAGAGAGAGAGAGAGAGAGCGAGTGAGAGAGAGAGATGGAGAGAGAGAGTGAGAGAGAGAGTGAGAGAGAGAGATGGAGAGAGAGAGAGAGAGAGAGGGGGAGAGAGAGAGAGATAAATAGACAGAGTGACAGAAGTGATAATGGACTTTCTTTGTCTCCGGCTGTTTGCTTCAGCAGACTGGAGGGCGATGACAGATGTGAGGAATTTAGCTCCTATTTCAGAGAGAGAGGAGAAAGAGATGGAAATTAAGAGAGAGGAGGGAATAGAGAGGAGGGAGAGAGCAGGTGGAAAAAGAGATGTGGATTAAGAGAGAGGGGGGAATAGAGAGGAGGGAGAGAGCAGGTGGAAAAAGAGGTGTGGATTAAGAGAGAGGGGGGAGAGAGCAGGTGGAAAAAGAGATAGGAGGGAGTGTGAGATAAACTAAAAAAAGAGAGACTTACTGATGAATGTAACTCCTTTCCTCATCGCCTGTGGCAACCAGGCCCTGTCGGCATAGAGACAGACGCATGGTAATGAATCGGGATGTAGGTGACATCAACCCTTTACCCACGCCCATTCTCTCACACTCCTCACCACCTGGCCTAAATTAAATAAGGATGCAGAGAGTGAGACAGAGAAGTGAAGGGGATGACGTTTTGTCTAGAAGGGATACAGCTTCAGTCAAAATTGACCTTTTTGAAAGCAGGTTAGGAGAATTTACACAGCAGGTTAGGGGAATTAGGATAAGGTTAGGAAAGGGGTTAGGCTTAGCTAAAATGAGAATGAAAACAGAGAACGGGTAAAGAACCAGTACAGCTACCATCCAGCCCCACTACACAACCATCTACCATCTACCATCCAGCCCCACTACACAACCATCTACCATCTACCATCTAGCCCCACTACACAACCATCTACCATCTAGCCCCACTACACAACCATATACCATCTGGCCCCACTACACAACCATCTACCATCTAGCCCCACTACACAACCATCTACCATCTACCATCTAGCCCCACTACACAACCATCTACCATCTAGCCCCACTACACAACCATCTACCATCTAGCCCCACTACACAACCATCTACCATCTACCATCTAGCCCCACTACACAACCATCTACCATCTACTATCTAGCCCCACTACACAACCATCTACCATCTACCATCTAGCCCCACTACACAACCATCTACCATACCATTGCGACCTGTACGCTCTCGTTGGCTGGCCCTCGCTTCATACTCGTCGCCAAACCCACTGGCTCCATGTCATCTACAAGACCCTGCTAGGTAAAGTCCCCCCTTATCTCAGCTCGCTGGTCACCATAGCATCTCCCACCTGTAGCACACGCTCCAGCAGGTATATCTCTCTAGTCACCCCCAAAACCAATTCTTTCTTTGGCCGCCTCTCCTTCCAGTTCTCTGCTGCCAATGACTGGAGCAGAACTACAAAAATCTCTTAAATTGGAAACACTTATCTCCCTCACTAGCTTTAAGCACCAACTGTCAGAGCATCTTACAGATTACTGAACCTGTACGTAGCTCACCTATAATTTAGCCCAAACAACTACCTCTTTCCCAACTGTATTTAATTTATTTATTTATTTTGCTCCTTTGCACCCCATTATTTTTATTTCTACTTTGCACATTCTTCCATTGCAAAACTACCATTCCAGTGTTTTACTTGCTATATTGTATTTACTTTGCCACCATGGCCTTTTTTGCCTTTACCTCCCTTCTCACCTAATTTGCTCACATTGTATATAGACTTGTTTTTTTACTGTATTATTGACTGTATGTTTGTTTTACTCCATGTGTAACTCTGTGTCGTTGTATGTGTCGAACTGCTTTGCTTTATCTTGGCCAGGTCGCAATTGTAAATGAGAACTTGTTCTCAACTTGCCTACCTGGTTAAATAAAGGTGAAATAATTTTTTTTTTTTTAAATAAAGAATCTAGCCCCACTACATAACCATCTACCATCCAGCCCCACTACACAACCATCTACCATCTAACCCCACTACACAACCATCTACCATCTACCATCTAGCTCCACTACACAACCATCTACCATCTACCATCTAGCCCCACTACACAACCATCTACCATCTACCATCTAGCCCCACTACACAACCATCTACCATCCAGCCCCACTACACAACCATCTACCATCTAGCCCCACTACACAACCATCTACCATCTACCATCTAGCCCCACTACACAACCATCTACCATCTACCATCTAGCCCCACTACACAACCATCTACCATCTACCATCTAACCCCACTACACAACCATCTACCATCTAGCCCCACTACACAACCATCTACCATCTACCATCTAGCCCCACTACACAACCATCTACCATCTACCATCTAGCCCCACTACACAACCATCTACCATCCAGCCCCACTACACATACCATCTACCATCTACCATCAAATCTAATCGCCCACTACACAGCCATCTACCATCTAGCCCCACTACACAACCATCTACCATCTACGTCTACCCACTACACAACCATATACCATCTACCATCTAGCCCCACTACACAACCATCTACCATCTACCATCCAGCCCCACTACACAACCATCTACCATCTAACCCCACTACACAACCATCTACCATCTACCATCTAACCCCACTACACAACCATCTACCATCTACCATCTAGCCCCACTACACAACCATCTACCATCTACCATCTAGCCCCACTACACAACCATCTACCATCTAACCCCACTACACAACCATCTACCATCTACCATCTAGCTCCACTACACAACCATCTACCATCTACCATCTAGCCCCACTACCCAACCATCTACCATCTACCATCTAGCCCCACTACACAACCATCTACCATCTAGCCCCACTACACAACCATCTACCATCTAGCCCCACTACACAACCATCTACCATCTACCATCTAGCCCCACTACACAACCATCTACCATCTACCATCTAGCCCCACTACACAACCATCTACCATCTACCATCTAGCCCCACTACACAACCATCTACCATCTAGCCCCACTACACAACCATCTACCATCTACCCTAGCCCCACTACACAACCATCTACCATCTACCATCTAGCCCCACTACACAACCATCTACCATCCAGCCCCACTACACAACCATCTACCATCTAGCCCCACTACACAACCATCTACCATCTAGCCCCACTACACAACCATCTACCATCTAGCCCCACTACACAACCATATACCATCTACCATCTAGCCCCACTACACAACCATCTACCATCCAGCCCCACTACACAGCCATCTACCATCTAGCCCCACTACACAACCATCTACCATCTACCATCTAGCCCCACTACACAACCATCTACCATCTACCATCTAGCCCCACTACACAACCATCTACCATCTACCATCTAGCCCCACTACACAACCATCTACCATCTACCATCTAGCCCCACTACACAACCATCTACCATCTACCATCTACCATCTACCATCTAGCCCCACTACACAACCATCTACCATCTACCATCTACCATCTAGCCCCACTACACAACCATCTACCATCTACCATCTACCATCTACCATCTACCATCTACCATCTACCATCTAGCCCCACTACACAACCATCTACCATCTACCATCTAGCCCCACTACACAACCATATACCATCTACCATCTAGCCCCACTACACAACCATCTACCATCTACCATCTACCATCTAGCCCCACTACACAACCATCTACCATCTACCATCTAGCCCCACTACACAACCATCTACCATCTACCATCTAGCCCCACTACACAACCATCTACCATCTACCATCTACCATCTACCATCTAGCCCCACTACACAACCATCTACCATCTACCATATACCATCTAGCCCCACTACACAACCATCTACCATCAACCATCTACCATCTAGCCCCACTACACAACCATCTACCATCTACCATCTACCATCTAGCCCCACTACACAACCATCTACCATCTACCATCTACCATCTAGCCCCACTACACAACCATCTACCATCTAGCCCCACTACACAACCATCTACCATCTACCATCTACCATCTAGCCCCACTACACAACCATCTACCATCTACCATCTACCATCTAGCCCCACTACACAACCATCTACCATCTACCATCTAGCCCCACTACACAACCATCTACCATCTACCATCTAGCCCCACTACACAACCATCTACCATCTAGCCCCACTACACAACCATCTACCATCTACCATCTACCATCTACCATCTAGCCCCACTACACAACCATCTTCCATCTACCATCTACCATCTAGCCCCACTACACAACCATCTACCATCTACCATCTAGCCCCACTACACAAAAAGTTAAATGATTCTTCTGCTCCAAAAGGAGCTCTCATATGTAGATTGTGTCACTAACCCCAAGGCTCTACCTGCAGAATCTGCCAGTGATCTAATGCCATCTTCAAAATGTCTTGTTTTCATCCAAGGTGTACTACATGACCAGAAATATGTGGATACCTGCTCGTCGAAACATCTCATTCCAAAATCATGGGCATTAATATGGAGTTGGTACCCCATTTGCTGCTATAACAGCCTCCACTCTTCTGGGAAGGCTTTCCACTAGATGTTGGAACATTGCTGCGGGTACTTGCTTCCATTCAGCCACAAGAGCATTAGTGAGGCCGGGCACTGATGTTGGGCGATTAGGCCTGGCTTGAAGTTTGCGTTCCAATTCATCTCAAAGGTGTTCAATGGGGTTTGAGGTCAGGGTTCTGTGCAGGCCAGTCAAGTTCTTCCACACCGATCTCTACAAACCATTTCTGTATGGACCTCGCTTTGTGCACAGGGGGCATTGGCATGTAGAAACATGAAAGGGCCTTCCTCAAACTGTTGTCACGACATTGGATACACAGAATCATCTGGAATGTCATTGTCTGCTGTAGTGTTAACATTTCCCTTCAAAACTAAGGGGCCTAGCCCGAACCATGAAAAACAGCCCCAGACCATTATTCCTGCTCCACCAAACTTTACAGTTGGCACTACGCATTGGGGGCAGGTCGCGTTCTCCTCACATCTGCCAAACCTAGATTTGTCCGTCGGACTGCCAGACGGTGAAGCATGATTCATTACTCCAGTGAACGCGTTTCCACTGCACCAGACTGCAATGACGGCAAGCTTTACGCCACTCCATCCAACATTTGGCATTGCGCATGGTGGTAGACAATGACATTCCAGATGATTCTGTGTATCCAATGTCGTGACAACAGTTTGAGGAAGGCCCTTTCATGTTTCTACATGCCAATGCCCCCTGTGCACAAAGCGAGGTCCATACAGAAATGGTTTGTAGAGATCGGTGTGGAAGAACTTGACTGGCCTGCACAGAACCCTGACCTCAAACCCCATTGAACACCTTTGAGATGAATTGGAACGCAAACTTCAAGCCAGGCCTAATCGCCCAACATCAGTGCCCGGCCTCACTAATGCTCTTGTGGCTGAATGGAAGCAAGTACCCGCAGCAATGTTCCAACATCTAGTGGAAAGCCTTCCCAGAAGAGTGGAGGCTGTTATAGCAGCAAATGGGGTACCAACTCCATATTAATGCCCATGATTTTGGAATGAGATGTTTCGACGAGCAGGTATCCACATATTTCTGGTCATGTAGTACACCTTGGATGAAAACAAGACATTTTTAAGATGGCATTAGATCACTGGCAGATTCTGCAGGTAGAGCCTTGGGGTTAGTGACACAATCTACATATGAGAGCTCCTTTTGGAGCAGAAGAATCATTTAACTTTTTGTGTAGTGGGGCTAGATGGTAGATGGTAGATGGTTGTGTAGTGGGGCTAGATGGTAGATGGTAGATGGAAGATGGTTGTGTAGTGGGGCTAGATGGTAGATGGTAGATGGTAGATGGTAGATGGTTGTGTAGTGGGGCTAGATGGTAGATGGTTGTGTAGTGGGGCTAGATGGTAGATGGTAGATGGTTGTGTAGTGGGGCCAGATGGTAGATGGTAGATGGTTGTGTAGTGGGAGGCTAGATGGTAGATGGTAGATGGTAGATGGTTGTGTAGTGGGGCTAGATGGTAGATGGTAGATGGTAGATGGTTGTGTAGTGGGGCTAGATGGTAGATGGTTGTGTAGTGGGGCTAGATGGTAGATGGTAGATGGTAGATGGTTGTGTAGTGGGGCTAGATGGTAGATGGTAGATGGTAGATGGTTGTGTAGTGGGGCTAGATGGTAGATGGTTGATGGTAGATGGTTGTGTAGTGGGGCTAGATGGTATATGGTAGATGGTAGATGGTTGTGTAGTGGGGCTAGATGGTAGATGGTGTAGGATGGTAGATGGTAGATGGTTGTGTAGTGGGGCTAGATGGTAGATGGTAGATGGTTGTGTAGTGGGGCTAGATGGTAGATGGTAGATGGTAGATGGTTGTGTAGTGGGGCTAGATGGTAGATGGTATATGGTTGTGTAGTGGGCCAGATGGTAGATGGTAGATGGTTGTGTAGTGGGGCTAGATGGTAGATGGTAGATGGTAGATGGTAGATGGTAGATGGTAGATGGTAGATGGTTGTGTAGTGGGGCTAGATGGTAGATGGTAGATGGTAGATGGTTGTGTAGTGGGCTAGATGGTAGATGGTAGATGGTAGATGGTAGATGGTTGTGTAGTGGGGCTAGATGGTAGATGGTAGATGGTTGTGTAGTGGGGCTAGATGGTAGATGGTAGATGGTTGTGTAGTGGGGCTAGATGGTAGATGGTAGATGGTTGTGTAGTGGGGCTAGATGGTAGATGGTAGATGGTTGTGTAGTGGGGCTAGATGGTAGATGGCTGTGTAGTGGGGCTGGATGGTAGATGGTTGTGTAGTGGGGCTAGATGGTAGATGGTATATGGTTGTGTAGTGGGGCTAGATGGTAGATGGTTGTGTAGTGGGGCTAGATGGTAGATGGTTGTGTAGTGGGGCTAGATGGTAGATGGTTGTGTAGTGGGGCTGGATGGTAGATGGTTGTGTAGTGGGGCTAGATGGTAGATGGTAGATGGTTGTGTAGTGGGGCTAGATGGTAGATGGTAGATGGTTGTGTAGTGGGGCTAGATGGTAGATGGTTGTGTAGTGGGGTTAGATGGTAGATGGTAGATGGTTGTGTAGTGGGGCTAGATGGTAGATGGTAGATGGTTGTGTAGTGGGGCTAGATGGTAGATGGTAGATGGTTGTGTAGTGGGGCTAGATGGTAGATGGTTGTGTAGTGGGGCTAGATGGTAGATGGTTGTGTAGTGGGGCTAGATGGTAGATGGTAGATGGTTGTGTAGTGGGGCTAGATGGTAGATGGTAGATGGTTGTGTAGTGGGGCTAGATGGTAGATGGTAGATGGTTGTGTAGTGGGGCTAGATGGTAGATGGTTGTGTAGTGGGGCTGGATGGTAGATGGTTGTGTAGTGGGGCTAGATGGTAGATGGTAGATGGTTGTGTAGTGGGGCTAGATGGTAGATGGTAGATGGTTGTGTAGTGGAGCTAGATGGTAGATGGTAGATGGTTGTGTAGTGGGGTTAGATGGTAGATGGTTGTGTAGTGGGGCTGGATGGTAGATGGTAGATGGTTGTGTAGTGGGGCTAGATGGTAGATGGTAGATGGTTGTGTAGTGGGGCTAGATGGTAGATGGTAGATGGTTGTGTAGTGGGGCTAGATGGTAGATGGCTGTGTAGTGGGGCTGGATGGTAGATGGTTGTGTAGTGGGGCTAGATGGTAGATGGTATATGGTTGTGTAGTGGGGCTAGATGGTAGATGGTTGTGTAGTGGGGCTAGATGGTAGATGGTTGTGTAGTGGGGCTAGATGGTAGATGGTAGATGGTTGTGTAGTGGGGCTGGATGGTAGATGGTTGTGTAGTGGGGCTAGATGGTAGATGGTAGATGGTTGTGTAGTGGGGCTAGATGGTAGATGGTAGATGGTTGTGTAGTGGGGCTAGATGGTAGATGGTTGTGTAGTGGGGTTAGATGGTAGATGGTAGATGGTTGTGTAGTGGGGCTAGATGGTAGATGGTAGATGGTTGTGTAGTGGGGCTAGATGGTAGATGGTAGATGGTTGTGTAGTGGGGCTAGATGGTAGATGGTTGTGTAGTGGGGCTGGATGGTAGATGGTTGTGTAGTGGGGCTAGATGGTAGATGGTAGATGGTTGTGTAGTGGGGCTAGATGGTAGATGGTAGATGGTTGTGTAGTGGAGCTAGATGGTAGATGGTAGATGGTTGTGTAGTGGGGTTAGATGGTAGATGGTTGTGTAGTGGGGCTGGATGGTAGATGGTTATGTAGTGGGGCTAGATTCTTTATTTAAATTTTTTTATTTATTTCACCTTTATTTAACCAGGTAGGCAAGTTGAGAACAAGTTCTCATTTACAATTGCGACCTGGCCAAGATAAAGCAAAGCAGTTCGACACATACAATGACACAGAGTTACACATGGAGTAAAACAAACATACAGTCAATAATACAGTAAAAAACAAGTCTATATACAATGTGAGCAAATTAGGTGAGAAGGGAGGTAAAGGCAAAAAGGCCATGGTGGCAAAGTAAATACAATATAGCAAGTAAAACACTGGAATGGTAGTTTTGCAATGGAAGAATGTGCAAAGTAGAAATAAAAATAATGGGGCAAAGGAGCAAAATAAATAAATAAATTAAATACAGTTGGGAAAGAGGTAGTTGTTTGGGCTAAATTATAGGTGAGCTACGTACAGGTTCAGTAATCTGTAAGATGCTCTTGACAGTTGGTGCTAAAGCTAGTGAGGGAGATAAGTGTTTCCAATTTAAGAGATTTTTGTAGTCTGCTCCAGTCATTGGCAGCAGAGAACTGGAAGGAGAGGCGGCCAAAGAAAGAATTGGTTTTGGGGGTGACTAGAGAGATATACCTGCTGGAGCGTGTGCTACAGGTGGGAGATGCTATGGTGACCAGCGAGCTGAGATAAGGGGGACTTTACCTAGCAGGGTCTTGTAGATGACATGGAGCCAGTGGGTTTGGCGACGAGTATGAAGCGAGGGCCAGCCAACGAGAGCGTACAGGTCGCAATGGTATGGTAGATGGTTGTGTAGTGGGGCTAGATGGTAGATGGTAGATGGTTGTGTAGTGGGGCTAGATAGTAGATGGTAGATGGTTGTGTAGTGGGGCTAGATGGTAGATGGTAGATGGTTGTGTAGTGGGGCTAGATGGTAGATGGTAGATGGTTGTGTAGTGGGGCTAGATGGTAGATGGTTGTGTAGTGGGGCTAGATGGTAGATGGTAGATGGTTGTGTAGTGGGGCTAGATGGTAGATGGTTGTGTAGTGGGGCCAGATGGTATATGGTTGTGTAGTGGGGCTAGATGGTAGATGGTTGTGTAGTGGGGCTAGATGGTAGATGGTAGATGGTTGTGTAGTGGGGCTGGATGGTAGATGGTAGATGGTTGTGTAGTGGGGCTGGATGGTAGCTGTACTGGTTCTTTACCCGTTCTCTGTTTTCATTCTCATTTTAGCTAAGCCTAACCCCTTTCCTAACCTTATCCTAATTCCCCTAACCTGCTGTGTAAATTCTCCTAACCTGCTTTCAAAAAGGTCAATTTTGACTGAAGCTGTATCCCTTCTAGACAAAACGTCATCCCCTTCACTTCTCTGTCTCACTCTCTGCATCCTTATTTAATTTAGGCCAGGTGGTGAGGAGTGTGAGAGAATGGGCGTGGGTAAAGGGTTGATGTCACCTACATCCCGATTCATTACCATGCGTCTGTCTCTATGCCGACAGGGCCTGGTTGCCACAGGCGATGAGGAAAGGAGTTACATTCATCAGTAAGTCTCTCTTTTTTTAGTTTATCTCACACTCCCTCCTATCTCTTTTTCCACCTGCTCTCTCCCCTCTCTCTTAATCCACACCTCTTTTCCACCTGCTCTCTCCCTCCTCTCTATTCCCCCTCTCTCTTAATCCACATCTCTTTTTCCACCTGCTCTCTCCCTCCTCTCTTCCTCCTCTCTCTTCAGCGTTCCATCTTTCTCCTCTCTCTCTGAAATAGGAGCTAAATTCCTCACATCTGTCATCGCCCTCCAGTCTGCTGAAGCAAACAGCCGGAGACAAAGAAAGTCCATTATCACTTCTGTCACTCTGTCTATTTATCTCTCTCTCCCTCTCTCTCTCTCTCTCTCTCCTCTCTCTCTCTCACTCTCTCTCTCTCTCTCTCCCCTCCTCTCTCTCTCTCTCTCTCTCTCTCTCTCTCTCTCTCTCTCCCTCCTCTCTCTCTCTCTCCTCCTCTCTCCCCTCTCTCTCTCTCTCCCTCCCTCTCTCTCTCTCTCTCCTCTCTCTCTCTCCCTCTCTCCCTATCTCCTCTCCTCTCTCATCTCTCTCTCTCTCTCTCTCTCGCTCTCGCACTCTGCCTCGCTCGGGAGTGCATGCTGGGAGTGAGTCGTCAAGCAGGGGTGATTGTGAGAGCGAATGGAATTTCTTTTTCACTCTATCGGGTTGTTGTATGTATATATATATATATATTGATTAGGTTAGTTGTTTTAAGGTATCTTGTTTAAACTATCACTACACGTATAGGGGTGGTGGGATCTTTGAGGTTGGTTTTGAGGGCACAACCAGCGGGTGGGGCTGGTTGCATGGCCACTCGTGAAAATGGAGAGTTTGAAAACTTAGTCGGAGGCATGGAGTAAAGATTCCTGCTGCGACAGGGTGTTCAGTGGAAGAATGTAGCTTGGCTGTGGGTGCTATCATTGGGTATGATAGCATCAAATCAAAGCCTCAGGATGAATAGCGCTGTAGTGATATTCTAGATTCAATTGAAAAGGTGAATAAAATAGTTGAGATGGGTGTCAAAGTTGAGAGAAAACACAGACGCCGGTATTTCCTGCTTATGAATCCGGCGAAGAAAGTCATGCTTTCTAACGTGCCACCTTTTGTTAGAGATGAAGTGTTATGGCGAGAGTTATCCCGCCATGGTCAAATAAGTATCTACAATAAAGAAAGTTCCTTTTGGATGCAAATCTCCGTTGTTGAAACATGTCGTGTCTCATAGGAGACAAGTGCATATGATTTTAAAAAAGGAAGGAGATGAACTGAATTTAGCGTTTAGCTTTAAGATTGATGGATTTGATTATGTCTTCTATGCATCTACTGAATCAATGAAATGCTTTGGATGTGGAAGAGAGGGGCATTTGGTGCGTAGTTGTCCCGAAAATGAGCGCGCTGAGCCTGGTAGTAGTTTTAGTGCGAGTACAACTAACGCACCACCGCGAAGGGATGAGGGTACAGGAGAAAAGAGTACAGGAGAAGAGAGAAGGTGGGCAGATGTGGTTGGAAAAGCAGGAGAGGAAGGCAGTGTAGATACGGGGGCAATTGTGGTAGATCAGAACAAAGAGGGAGGGGAAACAGTAGGCGAGATTGCGACTGCCGTCGCTGAGGTGGTGCTGGAAAATGAAATTGGAAGTCAAGAAGAGATTGAAATAATGGAAAAAGAAGCGGATGTTTTCAAAATACCGAGGAGTAAAAGGAAGAATGTAAGGGGTGGTGAAGGGTCTAATTCTAAGAGAAAGGTAGAGTTTGATAAATCAATTGAAGATGAACAAGGTGTAGAGATGGTGGAGTATTCTTCTGGGGAGGATAGTGAGAGTGAGTCATCTGACGCGTCACAACAAAATAGTGAGATAAATGGGGTGGAAGGGAGGTATGGGATCGAGAGGATACGTCAATTTTTGAAGTTGACAAAAGGGAAGAAATGTATGCAGGATTACAATGTAACTGATTTTTTCCCTGAACGTGAATTGTTTATTGAATCAGCAAAGTTTCTGATGTCAAAAATTACAGGGGGAAGTTTGAAAAGCCCTGAAATTGCTAGACTCAAGAAAGTGGTCACAAGAGTGATAAGTGATGTAAATTCTAAAGAAGATGAAAGAGTTCAGTCTTAACTCTGTAAAGAGATGTGGTGGCTGGATCTTCCTCTGTATATTTTTTTTATTCATGAGCAGTTTTAAGATTTCTTCTTTAAACGTAAATGGGGCAAGAGATGTAAAAAAAAAAAGAGCCATGGTGTAAGAGTTAATTAGGGTAAGGGAAGTGGACAAATTTTCTACAAGAAAACGCATAGTAATTTGAAAATGAAGTTATGTGGCAACAGGAGTGGGGGGACAGTGGTGTGTAGTCATAAAACTCAAAAAGTGGGGGTGTGGTTATCTTGTTCTCAAAAGGGTTTTTGCCGTTGTCATATGAGGTTGAAGAGGAAGTTGAGGGGAGGTTATTAAAAGTTAGAGCAAGGTATGAAAACATCACTATGTGTCTGATAAATGTATATGCCCCAGTGGTGACAGTTGAGAGGGTATGTTTTTAGAGACACTATCAAATACCATTGAGAAATGTAACAAAGAAGATTATTTGTTTATTGCTGGGGATTTTAACTGCACAGTTAGTGATTTAGATAGAAATCACCAAGAACCTCATATAGCCTCAAGGATGTTTTTAAAACGCCTCATTGTAACAAAATGAATTGTGTGATATTTGGCGGAGTCAACATGGAGGAACAGGCAGTACACCTGGCCAGGTTAGAGGTAGGTTTATGTTTTTGAGCATCAATCTCAGGTCTGTAAATCAAGTGTGATAACCCCAGTGGGATTTTCTGATCATTGTTTAATAACAGAGGTGGTGTTCATTAATGATGTAAAACCCAAAAAGCGCATACTGGCATTTTAATATAACTTTATTGAGTGATGCTCACTTCAGGAACTGTTTCAGTTTTTTTTTTGGGAGAGGTGGAGGTCTCAAAAGCCCAGTTTTGTATCCATTCAACAGTGGTGGGATATAGGGAAAATCCAGATCTCAACAATTTTGTAATCAATACACGAGGAATGTCACCAAAGATATCACCAGATCAATGAAAGCCCTAGAGATTGAAATAGTGGAACTCATGACGTTGGTTGAGACCACAGGAGATCGAGGCCATACTCAGGCCCTCAAGAGGAGAAAACTGCATTGGCAGACCTGCTGGGTATCAGAGCACAGGGGGCACTGGTGAGAAGTAAATTTCAGGGAATATCTGAAATGGATGCCTCATCCAAATTTTTCTTTGGTTTAGAGAAAAGAATGGACAAAGAAAAATTATTCATTGTCTCAAATCAGCTGTTGGACAAGAGCTCACTAGCCCTAGTGAAATTAGAAAGAGGGCAGTAGAGTTCTATGCTGAGCTCTACAAGTGTGAGTACAAAGAGGACAATACAGTGACACAGCAGTTCTTTGATGGGCTCCCAAAGGTGGCTGCAGAAGCTCAGGTTGAGCTTGAGCAACCATTGTCTTTGCAGGATTTATACACTGCATTAAAAGGCATGGAAAATGGAAGGGCACCAGGCATTGATGGGCTTCCCGTTGACTTTTTAAGTCTTTTGGGCTATGTTGGGAGAGGATTGGTTAGAAGTAGCTAATGATAGTTTAACCGGAGGGTTACTACCAATAAGCTGCAGAAGGGCTGTCCTCACCCTACTGCCCAAAAAGGGTGACCCAAGGGAGGTGAAGAACTGGAGGCCGGTGGCTTTATTGTGCACTGATTATAAGATATTGTCAAAAGCTTTGTCCAACAGGCTGAGGGAGGTGATGGGGCAAATCATACATACGGATCAGTCCTACTGTGTTCCTGGCAGGCAGATAGGGGATAACATTTCTCTGATTCGTGATTTTTGGACGTCTCTAGGGCTATTGGGTTGGATGCTGGTCTAATTTCAATTGATCAGGAAAAGGCATTTGACCGAGTTGAACATCAATATTTATGGCACACGTTTGAGGCGTTTGGGTTCAGCTCTGGTTTTATTGCCATGATAAAGGTGATATATGGTGACATTGAAAGTGTATTGGAAGTTAACGGTGGTTTGAGTGCTCCTTTTAAAGTGTGTAGAGGTATTAGGCAGGGATGTTCTATGTCAGGGATGTTATATGCTATTGCTATAGAGCCACTACTAAATAGCATTAGGAGTCGCATTGCAGGGGTGTAGCTTCCTTCAGAGGATATTCCTCTATCTGCCTCAGCCTATGCTGATGATGTATTGTGCTGAGGAAAAAATCAAGCGGAGGTGGATAGCTTGAGCCTAATTGTTGATCGTTTCCGAAATATCCTCTGCAAAGGTAAATTGGGAAAAGAGTTGTGCGTTACAGATTGGAGAATGGTCTGGAGGGCTCATGGCTTTGCCAGGGGGCTAGAATGGTGTACGGAGGTTTTAAGTATCTTGGAGTGTACCTAGGAGATGAGGGGACTATGGAAAAAAATTGAGTGGGGTGGTTGAAATGGTGGAAGGGAGGATGAGGAGATGGCGTTGGTTATTATCTCGTATGTCATATAGGGGGCGACTATTATAGTTAACAATGTGATTGCATCTGCACTGTGGCATCGGTTGTCATTTTAGAACCAGCATCTGGCCTTCTGTAAGATACAGGCAATTATTGTGGATTTCTTTGGGATAAACATCACTGTCTCCACAAAGTGTTTTGTATTTGTCAAAAGAAGAGGGGGGACAAGGTCTGAGGCATCTTGCTAGTAGGGGCTGCTGCTTTCCGGTTTCAGCTTATTCAAAGGTTGCTTATGGGACCGAAAATGTGGTGGAGAGGTGGCAGGTCTTATATTACAACGGGTTGGAGGATTAGGTTTAAAGAAGGCTTTATTTCTGGTTGATAGTAGCCAGATTTCTAGGGGAGGAGTACCTGCTTTACAGAGGACTTCTCAGAGTATGGAGCACGAAGGTGTCCAGACGAACTTCAGCGGAGTCAGTGCATTGGCTGCTGGAGGAACCTCTGTGTATGGGGCAAGACTGGGATTGTACAACTGCAGCTGTTCCACATGTCTCCAAGATTCTGGTGAAGGAAAATCATCACCTTAAGACAGTTAATGGCCATAGCTGGGGCCCGCCTTTAATGGATGGAAGACGGGTGGCAGAACATTTGGGGGATGAGGTCGAAAGGATTGTTTGACAAATGCTGGGGAGCTGTAGGGAAGGTTCTGTCAGCGGAAGAATGGGGTATGCTTAGTAGTCACAAGAAGAAGGTATGAAGATGTAGACGTCTCTATTTCCAAGTCTAGGGATTACACCAAATATCCCAGAGTCAGAAAGAAAGTATTGCTGGATTTGAGAGGGTTGGAGGGGTGGGTTTGGATGAGGTGAATGGGAAGGACTTGTATAGGGGTGTGTCAAGGTGTTGAATAAAGATAAATTGAAAAATAGAAAGACACTCCATGGAGGGTAAAATTGGGCATTGATGACAAGGTAAAGCCAGCATGGAGAGCACTGTACAAACCAAATCACATAAAAGGGTACCGGGTGATATGCAATGGAGGGTTTACATGGCATCATTGCAGTTAATGCTTTGTATCTGTTATTAATTCAGATGTTAGAGATGGATGTCCTTTTGTAATATAAGAGAAACCATTTTTCACTGTTTTATGGAGTGTGAGAGGATAAAACCTCTATTGGAAATGCTGGAATCTTTGTTTAAAGCTGTAGGGGAATTTTTCAATTAACACTGTTTTTATTTTGGGGTTTCAATATAGTAAACAACAGAAAAGAAAATGTCAAATGTTAAATTTTATTTTGGGACAAGCTAAGATGTCAATTTTTCTGAGTAGAAAACATAAGATAGAAACGGGATATGGGAAGGATGTAAGATGTGTTTTTAAAGGATTAGTGAAAGCAAGAATAAAAGTAGATTTTGAGTTCTTTTCAGCTGTAAAAGATCTCCTATTATTTGAGGAGAAGTGGGCCTACGAAAGAGCGCTTTGTTTTGTAGAGGAGGGGAAATTATTTTTTGCCGATGAAATAAGTTGAATGTATTTATTTATTTTTATTTAGGAATTACATTTGTTGTTTCATTTCTGAAAAGACAGTGTGTCGTTTTTTTTAATGTTAATTAACACTTGAGTAAAAAATAAAGGTTTTATAAA
>NW_027037698.1:15000-21649 GCF_034236695.1 Oncorhynchus nerka | reverse complement strand
CCTAACACATACCTAACACATACAGCTATTGTCCTCTACTGCCCAGCAAGACTACCACCCCCTAACACATACAGCTAGTGCCCTCTACTACCCAGCAAGACTACCACCCCTAACACATACAGCTAGTGTCCTCTACTGCCCAGCAAGACTACCACCCCCTAACACATACAGCTATTGTCCTCTACTGCCCAGCAAGACTACCACCCCCCTAACACATACAGCTAGTGCCCTCTACTACCCAGCAAGACTACCACCCCCTAACACATACAGCTAGTGACCTCTACTGCCCAGCAAGACTACCACCCCTAACACATACAGCTAGTGTCCTCTACTGCCCAACAAGACTACCACCCCCTAACACATACAGCTAGTGTCCTCTACTGCCCAGCAAGACTACCACCCCCTAACACATACAGCTAGTGTCCTCTACTGCCCAGCAAGACTACCACCCCCTAACACATACAGCTAGTGCCCTCTACCACCCCCTAACACATACAGCTAGAGTCCTCTACTGCCCAGCAAGACTACCACCCCCTAACACATACAGCTAGTGTCCTCTACTGCCCAGCAAGACTACTACCCCCTAACACATACAGCTAGTGTCCTCTACTGCCCAGCAAGACTACTACCCCCTAACACATACAGCTAGTGTCCTCTACTGCCCAGCAAGACTACCACCCCCTAACACATACAGCTAGACTACCACCCCCTAACACATACAGCTAGTGTCCTCTACTGCCCAGCAAGACTACCACCCCCTAACACATACAGCTAGTGTCCTCTACTACCCAGCAAGACTACTACCCCCTAACACATACAGCTAGTGTCCTCTACTGCCCAGCAAGACTACCACCCCCTAACACATACAGCTAGTAATATCTACTACCCAGCAAGACTACTACCCCCTAACACATACAGCTAGTGCCTCTACTGCCCAGCAAGACTACCACCCCTAACACATACAGCTAGTGCCCTCTACTGCCCTAACACATACAGCTAGTGTCCTCTACCCCCTAACACATACAGCTAGTGTCCTCTACTACCCCTAACACATACAGCTAGTGCCTCTACTGCCCTAACACATACAGCTAGTGTCCTCTACTACCCCTAACACATACAGCTAGTGTCCTCTACTACCCAGCAAGACTACCACCCCCTAACACATACAGCTAGTGCCCTCTACTACCCCCTAACACATACAGCTAGTGTCCTCTACTACCCCCTAACACATACAGCTAGTGTCCTCTACTACCCCCTAACACATACAGCTAGTGTCCTCTACTACCCCCTAACACATACAGCTAGTGTCCTCTACTACCCCTAACACATACAGCTAGTGTCCTCTACTGCCCCCTAACACATACAGCTAGTGTCCTCTACTGCCCAGCAAGACTACCACCCTAACACATACAGCTAGTGTCCTCTACTGCCCAACAAGACTACCACCCCCTAACACATACAGCTAGTGTCCTCTACTGCCCAACAAGACTACCACCCCCTAACACATACAGCTAGTGTCCTCTACTGCCCAGCAAGACTACCACCCCCTAACACATACAGCTAGTGTCCTCTACTGCCCAACAAGACTACTACCCCCTAACACATACAGCTAGTGTCCTCTACTACCCAGCAAGACTACCACCCCCTAACACATAGAGCTAGTGCCCTCTACTGCCCAGCAAGACTACCACCCCCTAACACATACAGCTAGTATCCTCTACTACCCAGCAAGACTACCATCCCCTAAAACATACAGCTAGTGCCCTCTACTGCCCAACAAGACTACCACCCCCTAACACATACAGCTAGTGTCCTCTACTGTCCAGCAAGACTACCACCCCCTAACACATACAGCTAGAGTCCTCTACTGCCCAACAAGACTACCACCCCCTAACACATACAGCTAGTGTCCTCTACTGTCCAGCAAGACTACCACCCCCTAACACATACAGCTAGTGCCCTCTACTACCCAGCAAGACTACCACCCCCTAACACATACAGCTAGTGTCCTCTACTGCCCAACAAGACTACCACCCCCTAACACATACAGCTAGAGTCCTCTACTGCCCAGCAAGACTACTACCCCCTAACACATACAGCTAGTGTCCACTACTGCCCAACAAGACTACCACCCCCTAACACATACAGCAAGTGTCCTCTACTGCCCAGCAAGACTACTACCCCTAACACATACAGCTAGTGTCCTCTACTGCCCAGCAAGACTACCACCCCTAACACATACAGGTGAGTGTCCTCTACTGCCCAACAAGACTACCACCCCTAACACATACAGCTAGTGTCCTCTACTGCCCAACAAGACTACCACCCTAACACACAGCTAGTGTCTCTACTGCCCAACAAGACTACTACCCCTAACACATACAGCTAGACTACCACCCCCTAACACATACAGCTAGTGTCCTCTACTACCCCCTAACACATACAGCTAGACTACCACCCCTAACACATACAGCTAGTGTCCTCTACTGCCCCCTAACACATACAGCTAGACTACCCCTAACACATACAGCTAGTGTCCTCTACTACCCCCTAACACATACAGCTAGTGTCCTCTACTGCCCAGCAAGACTACCACCCCCTAACACATACAGCTAGAGTCCTCTACTGCCCAGCAAGACTACCACCCCCTAACACATACAGCTAGTGTCCTCTACTGCCCAGCAAGACTACCACCCCCTAACACATACAGCTAGTGTCCTCTACTACCCAGCAAGACTACCACCCCCTAACACATACAGCTAGTGTCCTCTACTGCCCAGCAAGACTACTACCCCCTAACACATACAGCTAGTGTCCTCTACTGCCCAGCAAGACTACCACCCCTAACACATACAGCTAGTGCCCTCTACCCCCTAACACATACAGCTAGTGTCCTCTACAACCCCCTAACACATACAGCTAGTGTCCTCTACTACCCCCTAACACATACAGCTAGTGTCCTCTACTACCCCCTAACACATACAGCTAGTGTCCTCTACTACCCCCTAACACATACAGCTAGTGTCCTCTACTACCCCCTAACACATACAGCTAGTGTCCTCTACTGCCCAGCAAGACTACCACCCCCTAACACATACAGCTAGTGCCCTCTACTGCCCAACAAGACTACCACCCCTAAAACATACAGCTAGTGTCCTCTACTGCCCAACAAGACTACCACCCCCTAAAACATACAGCTAGTGTCCTCTACTGCCCAACAAGACTACCACCCCCTAACACATACAGCTAGTGTCCTCTACTACCCAGCAAGACTACCACCCCCTAACACATACAGCTAGTGTCCTCTACCTGCCCAACAAGACTACTACCCCCTAACACATACAGCTAGTGTCCTCTACTGCCCAGCAAGACTACCACCCCTAACACATACAGCTAG
Organism: Oncorhynchus nerka; assembly: GCF_034236695.1. Taxonomy (NCBI): domain Eukaryota; kingdom Metazoa; phylum Chordata; class Actinopteri; order Salmoniformes; family Salmonidae; genus Oncorhynchus; species Oncorhynchus nerka. Next base: position 18,252 of record NW_027037698.1, on the reverse strand, counting down.
TGTCCTCTACTGCCCAGCAAGACTACCACCCCTAACACATACAGCTAGTGCCCTCTACTACCCAGCAAGACTACCACCCCTAACACCAGCTAGTGTCCTCTCTGCCCAACAAGACTACCACCCCTAACACATACAGCTAAGTCCTCTACTGCCCAGCAAGACTACTACCCCCTAACACATACAGCTAGTGTCCACTACTGCCCAACAAGACTTCACCCCTAACACATACAGCAAGTGTCCTCTACTGCCCAGCAAGACTACTACCCCCTAACACATACAGCTAGTGTCCTCGACTGCCCAGCAAGACTACCACCCCCTAACACATACAGCTAGTGTCCTCTACTGCCCAGCAAGACTACCACCCCCTAACACATACAGCTAGTGTCCTCTACTGCCCAACAAGACTACCACCCCTAACACATACAGCTAGTGTCCTCTACTGCCCAACAAGACTACTACCCCCTAACACATACAGCTAGACTACCACCCCCTAACACATACAGCTAGTGTCCTCTACTACCCCCTAACACATACAGCTAGACTACCACCCCCTAACACATACAGCTAGTGTCCTCTACTACCCCCTAACACATACAGCTAGACTACCACCCCCTAACACATACAGCTAGTGTCCTCTACTACCCCTAACACATACAGCTAGTGTCCTCTACTGCCCAGCAAGACTACCACCCCTAACACATACAGCTAGAGTCCTCTACTGCCCAGCAAGACTACCACCCCTAACACATACAGCTAGACTACCACCCCTAACACATACAGCTAGTGTCCTCTACTGCCCAGCAAGACTACCACCCCTAACACATACAGCTAGTGTCCTCTACTACCCAGCAAGACTACCACCCCCTAACACATACAGCTAGTGTCCTCTACTGCCCAGCAAGACTACTACCCCCTAACACATACAGCTAGTGTCCTCTACTACCCAGCAAGACTACCACCCCCTAACACATACAGCTAGTGCCCTCTACTACCCCCTAACACATACAGCTAGTGTCCTCTACAACCCCTAACACATACAGCTAGTGTCCCTCTACTACCCCTAACACATACAGCTAGTGTCCTCTACTACCCCCTAACACATACAGCTAGTGTCCTCTACTACCCCTAACACATACAGCTAGTGTCTCTACTACCCCCTAACACATACAGCTAGTGTCCTCTACTGCCCAGCAAGACTACCACCCCCTAACACATACAGCTAGTGCCCTCTACTGCCCAACAAGACTACCACCCCCTAAAACATACAGCTAGTGTCCTCTACTGCCCAACAAGACTACCACCCCTAAAACATACAGCTAGTGTCCTCTACTGCCCAACAAGACTACCACCCCCTAACACATACAGCTAGTGTCCTCTACTACCCAGCAAGACTACCACCCCCTAACACATACAGCTAGTGTCCTCTACTGCCCAGCAAGACTACTACCCCCTAACACATACAGCTAGAGTCCTCTACTGCCCAGCAAGACTACCACCCCCTAACACATACAGCTAGTGTCCTCTACTGCCCAGCAAGACTACCACCCCCTAACACATACAGCTAGTGCCCTCCACAGCCCCATATATCCCCTACTCCTTCATCCCTCCATCCATAACTCCATTCCCCCCTCCCCAGCCTCCACTGGGATCGGGGTTATGGCCTTATCTTCCTGGAACACTCCAACCGAGTCCTCACTCACTAACAGGCTTCCTGGGTAATCTTCAGCCCTGGTGTGTGTGTGTGTGTGTGTGTGTGTGTGTGTGTGTGTGTGTGTGTGTGTGTGTGTCAGAGACAGAGAATCCTTTATTCACTGATTCCCCTGGATAAAGTCTTCTGTATGGTTTTATTCAGTCTGTGGTATTTATTCACCCCCCCCATTTCCCCAGTGCCTTGTGGGGGTAACATCACGTCAGACAACGGGACTATCTTCTCTCCTGGTTATCCGGAGGAGTACCCCAGCTCTGCTGACTGTACCTGGCTGATCACCGTAGCAACAGGCCTGGGTGTCAGACTCAACTTTACCCTACTGCAGGTCCATGGGCCACATGACTTCATCACTGTCTGGTGAGTATTTATATATATATATACACCTTTATTTAACCAGGGAAAGTCAGAGTTCATCAGGAAACAATCAGACATACAACAGAAGCACACAGATCATCTGTAGGCATAACAGATTCATCAAATGATATGCTGTTCCAGACTTACTTACTGTTGACCAGGGTCTCTGATAAACAGCAGCAATGTAAAGAGGTTGGAGGGGGCACATAATGCAAATGGTCCGGTTAGCTATTTGATTAGCTGTTCAGGAGTCTTATGGCTAGGGGGGGTAGAAGCTGCTTAAAAGCCTCTTGGACCTAGACTTGGCGCTCCTCTTGACACCGCCTGGTGTAGAGGTCCTGGATGGCAGGCAGCTTAGCCCCAGTGATGTACTGGGCCGTACGCACTACCCTCTGTAGTGTCTTGCGGTCGGAGGCCGAGCAGTTACCGTAGCAGGCAGTGATGCAACCGGTCAGGAGGCTCTCGATGGTGCAGCTGTAGAACCTTTTGAGGATCTCAGGACCCATGCCAATCTTTTTAGTTTCCTGAGGGGGTACAGGCTTTGTCGTGCCCTCCTCACGACTGTCTTGGTGTGTTTGGACCATTCTAGTTTGTTGTTGATGTGGACACCAAGGAACTTGAAGCTCTCAAACTGCTCCACTACAGCCCTGTCGATGAGAATGGGGACGTGCCCGGTGCTCCTTTTCCTGTAGTCCACAATCAGCTCCTTATTCTTGGTTACGTTGAGGGAGAGGTTGTTATTCTGGCACCACCCGGCCAGGTCTCTGACCTCCTCCCTATAGGCTGTCACGTCGTTGTCAGTGATCAGGCCTACCACTGTTGTGTCGTCTGCAAACTTAATGATGGTGTTGGAGTCGTGCCTGGCCGCAGTCATAGGTGAACAGGGAGCACAGGAGGGGACTGAGCATGCACCCTTGTGGAGCTCCGGTGTTGAGGATCAGCGTGGCAGATGTGTTGCTACCTACCCTCAACACCTGGGGGCAGCCCGTCAGGAAGTCCAGGACCAAGTTGCTGTGGGAGGTGTTTAGTCCCAGGATCCTTAGCTTAGTGATGAGCTTTGAGGGTACTATGGTGTTGATACATCAGCTCTCTCTCTCTTCATATATCATTATGTACATATTCTTATACCTTTACACTTGTGTGTATAAGGTAGTAGTTTTGGAATTGTGAGGTTATATTACTCGTTGGTT
>NW_027037698.1:7500-10000 GCF_034236695.1 Oncorhynchus nerka | reverse complement strand
CAAACCCTAGCTCCTAACCCTAGCTACTAACCCTAGCTCCTAACCCTAACCCTAGCTCCTAACCCTAACCCTGGCTCCTAACCCTAGCTCCTAACCCTAGCTCCTAACCCTAGCTCCTAACCCTAACCCTATATCCTAACCCTAGCTCCTAACCCTAACCCTAGCTCCTAACCCTAGCTCCTAACCCTAGCTCCTAACCCTAACCCTAGCTCATAACCCTAGCTCCTAACCCTAACCCTATATCCTAACCCTAGCTCCTAACCCTAACCCTAGCTCCTAACCCTAACCCTGGCTCCTAACCCTAACTCCTAACCCTAACTCCTAACACACACACACACACACACACACACACACACACACACACACACACACACACACACACACACACACACACACACACATAGACACTGGCACATATCCCCCCTGTAATTCAGTGTTTGTAGGAAGGTTATGTAAGCAGAACAGAGCTCATTAATAATGTGCTCAGAATACTGAGAGCCAGCTGTATACTATGTCCTAACACACACTACACACACACACACACACACTACACACACACACACACACACACACACACACACACACACACACACACACACACACACACACACAGATCTCCCCTGTTCTCCAGCTCTGAGGAGAAACGTCTCTTCCATTGCAAGGACTACACATCCAATTGGGCCATAGGCCAATGCTGATTCACTGCCAAACTACAGTACCCAGAGGGCCGTCGGTGAACAGTGGTCCACTATATAGTGGTACTACTTTAGACCAGAGCCCTATTCCCTATATAGTGGTACTACTATAGACCAGAGCCCTATTTCCTATATAGTGGTACTACTGTAGACCAGAGCCCTATTCCCTATATAGTGCTACTACTGTAGACCAGAACCCTATTCCCTATATAGTGGTACTACTATAGACCAGAGCCCTATTCCCTATATAGTGGTACTACTGTAGACCAGAGCCCTATTCCCTATATAGTGGTACTACTATAGACCAGAGCCCTATTCCCTATATAGTGGTACTACTATAGACCAGGGCCCTATTCCCTATATAGTGGTACTACTATAGACCAGAGCCCTATTCCCTATATAGTGGTACTACTGTAGACCAGAGCCCTATTCCCTATATAGTGGTACTACTATAGACCAGAGCCCTATTCCCTATATAGTGGTACTACTATAGACCAGGGCCCTATTCCCTATATAGTGGTACTACTATAGACCAGAGCCCTATTCCCTATATAGTGGTACTACTGTAGACCAGAGCCCTATTCCCTATATAGTGGTACTACTATTGACCAGAGCCCTATTCCCTATATAGTGGTACTACTGTAGACCAGAGCCCTATTCCCTATATAGTGGTACTACTATAGACCAGAGCCCTATTCCCTATATAGTGGTACTACTATAGACCAGAGCCCTATTCCCTATATAGTGGTACTACTTTAGACCAGAGCCCTATTCCCTATATAGTGGTACTACTATAGACCAGAGCCCTATTTCCTATATAGTGGTACTACTGTAGACCAGAGCCCTATTCCCTATATAGTGGTACTACTATAGACCAGAGCCCTATTCCCTACATAGTGCACTACTTTAGACCAGAGCCCTATTCCCTATATAGTGGTACTACTGTAGACCAGAGCCCTATTCCCTACATAGTGCACTACTTTAGACCAGGCCCTATTCCCTATATAGTGCACTACTGTGAATCACAGCCCTCCTCTCCATAGTGGAATGATTTGTCGTCAACGGGAAGACATCAAATTAAAAACAATTTTACTTGTCAAATGCTTTGTAAACAACAGACTGACAGTGAACAGCTTACTTACGGGGCCCTTCCAGCCAATACAGAGAGATGGGGCCCTTCCAGCCAATACAGAGAGATGGGGCCCTTCCAGCCAATACAGAGAGATGGGGCCCTTCCAGCCAATACAGCGAGAGGGCCCTTCCAGCCAATACAGATAGAGGACCCTTCCAGCCAATACAGAGAGACGGGGCCCTTCCAGCCAATACAGAGAGATGGGGCCCTTCCAGCCAATACAGAGAGATGGGGCCCTTCCAGCCAATACAGAGAGATGGGGCCCTTCCAGCCAATACAGAGAGAGGGCCCTTCCAGCCAATACAGATAGATGGGGCCCTTCCAGCCAATACAGAGAGACGGGGCCCTTCCAGCCAATACAGAGAGATGGGGCCCTTCCAGCTAATACAGATAGAGGGCCCTTCCAGCCAATAAAGAGAGATGGGGCCCTTCCAGCCAATACAGCGAGATGGGGCCCTTCCAGCCAATACAGAGAGATGGGGCCCTTCCAGCCAATACAGAGAGATGGGGCCCTTCCAGCCAATACAGAGAGATGGGGCCCTTCCAGCCAATACAGAGAGATGGGGCCCTTCCAGCCAATACAGAGAGATTGGGCCCTTCCAGCCAAAACAGAGAGATGGGGCCCTTCCAGCCAATACAGAGAGATTGGGCCCTTCCAGCCAAAACAGAGAGA
>NW_027037698.1:0-2500 GCF_034236695.1 Oncorhynchus nerka | reverse complement strand
GTCGCTCTGGATAAGAGCGTCTGCTAAATGACTTAAATGTAAATGTAAATGTAAATACGTGGTCTGTGGTAATTTGGTAAAAAGACAATTTGACATTTGCTCAGTACATTGTTTTCATTGAGGAAATGTTCCAGTCTGCTGTTAATGATAATGCAGAGGATTTTCCCAAGGTTACTGTTGACACATATTCCACGGTAGTTATTGGGGTCAAATTTGTCTCCACTTTTGTGGATTGGGCTGATCAGTCCTTGGTTCCAAATATTGGGGAAGATGCCAGAGCTAAGGATGATGTTAAAGAGTTTTAGTATAGCCAATTGGAATTTGTTTCCTGTATTTCCTGTAACTCGTTCAAGGTAATTGGAGAATCCAGTGGGTTCTGCTCGTCTTTAATAGTTGATTCTAAGATTTGTATTTAATCATGTATATGTTTTTGCTCTTTATTCTTTGTTATAGAGCCAAAAAGATTGGAGAAGTGATTTACCCATACATCTCCATTTTGGATAGATAATTCTTCATGTTGTTGTTTGTTTAGTGTTTTCCAATCTCTCTCTCTCTCTCTCTCTCTCTCTCTCTCTCTCTCTCTCTCTCTCTCTCTCTCTCTCTCACTCTCACTCTGTCCCTTTTCTTTCTTTCTTTCTTTCTTTCTTTCTTTCTTTCTTTCTTTCTTTCTTTCTTTCTGGCTCTATCCACAGAGTACCAGTACTGAGTCAATGATAACATGGCTCTATCCACAGAGTACCAGTACTGAGTCAATAATAACATGGCTCTATCCACAGAGTACCAGTACTGAGTCAATAATAGCATGGCTCTATACACAGAGTACTAGTACTGAGTCAATAATAACATGGCTCTATCCACAGAGTACCAGTACTGAGTCAATAATAACATGGCTCTATCCACAGAGTACCAGTACTGAGTCAATAATAACATGGCTCTATCCACAGAGTACCAGTACTGAGTCAATAATAACATGGCTCTATCCACAGAGTACCAGTACTGAGTCAATAATAACATGGCTCTATACACAGAGTACTAGTACTGAGTCAATAATAACATGGCTCTATCCACAGAGTACCAGTACTGAGTCAATGATAACTCTATCCACACCGGTCACCATCATTACTTCCATCAGCACTCATTGGCCTCTGACTCCGTCACGTTTTGATCGCCTTCCCTACATCTGTCTGTTTCCTCTGTTTCATCTATATTGACGTAGTTTGCGTTTTCTCCAGAAGCCCTCTGTGTTCCTGTCTGTTGTTTCATCCCTGTACCTGCTTCTCGTCTGCAGCCTCGATCCTTACAGGACGAAGCCTTCATACTAGATACTAGACAGTAGCATCGTCATACGTGATGAGTCAAATAGGGTCAGATATACTATTTATTATTGTAGAAGCAGTTCAGGAGCCTTTTGGTCCCAGACTTGGTGCATCGGTACGACTGGCCTTGTGGTAGCAGAGAGACTATGACCAGGATGGCTGGATGGCTGGAGTCTTGGTGCATCGGTACCACTGGCCTTGTGGTTGCAGAGAGTCTATGACCAGGATGGCTGGAGTCTTGGTGCATCGGTACCACTGGCCTTGTGGTAGCAGAGAGTCTATGACTAGGATAGCTGGAGTCTTGGTGCATCGGTTCCACTGGCCTTTGAAGCGTCTTGCAGTTCTCCCTCCATTGTCTCCCCACATCCTCAGTGGGATGACAGCTGTTTGGCAAATTAAACCTCATGAAACATCACAAAATGGGATATATAATGAAATTAAACTGGAGAAAATACAAATGTCCACAGCATGAAATAGGAAGAGGAGAACGTAGGGTGAGAGAAAGAAAGAAAAACAGAGAGCGAGGGAGAGAGAGGGAGAGAAGAGAATAGAGAGAGAAGAGAAAGAGAGAGAGAGGGAGAGAGAATAGAGAAGAGAGGGGATAGAGGGGATAGAGAAGAGAGAGAGAAGAGAAGAGAAGAGAGGGGATAGAGAAAGAGAGAGAAAGAGAGGGGATAGAGAATGAGAGAGAAAGAGAGGGGATAGAGAATGAGAGAGAGAAGAGAAGAGAGGGGCTAGAGAAAGAGAGAGAGAAGAGAGGGGATAGAGAATGAGAGAGAGAAGAGAAGAGAAGAGAGGGGCTAGAGAAAGAGAGAAGAGAAGAGAAGAGAAGAGAAGAGAAGAGAAGAGAAGAGAGGGGCAAGAGAAGAGAGGGGCAAGAGAAGAGAAGAGAGGGGCTAGAGAAAGAGAGAGAAGAGGGGGATAGAGAAGAGAGAGAGAAGAGGGGATAGAGAAGAGAGAAGAAAGAGAGGGGATAGAGAATGAGAGAGAAGAGAAAGAGAAGAGAGGGGCTAGAGAGAGAAGAAGAGAAGAGAGAGAAGAGAAGAGAAGAGAAGAGAAGAGAGAGAGAAGGGAGAGCAAGAGAAGAAGGGGGCTAGAAAGAGAGAGAGAAAGAGAGGGGCTAGAGAAGAGAGAGAGAAGAGAGGGGGATAGAGAAAGAGAGAGAAAGAGAGGGGATAGAGAAT
>NW_027037697.1:0-21634 GCF_034236695.1 Oncorhynchus nerka | reverse complement strand
ACATAGTATAGTATAGACATAGTATGAGCATGGTAAGAGTATAGTATAGACATAGTAAGCATAGTATAGTATAGACATAGTATAGTATAGACATAGTAAGCATAGTATAGTATAGACATAGTAAATGGTATAGTATAAGACATAGTAAGTATGAAGCATAGTATAGTATAGACACAGTATAGGCATAGACACTTAGTATAGTATAGACATAGTATAGCATGGTATAGCATGAGACATGATGATGTAGGCATAGTATAGAATAGACATAGTATAGTATAGACATAGTATAGCATAGACATAGTAAGCATTGAATAGTATAGACATAGTATAGCATAGACATAGTATAGACATAGTATAGTATAGTATAGACATAGTATAGTATAGTCATAGTATATACATAGTAACATAGTATAGTATAGACATAGTATAGTATAGGCATAGTATAGTATAGACTATGGTATAGTCATAGTGTAGACATAAGTATAAGCATAGACATAGTATGAGTATAGACATAGTAAGCATAGTATAGTATAGACATAGTATAGTATAGACATAGTAAGCATATGTATAGTCATAGACATAGTATAGTATAGACATGGTATAGTCATAGTATAAAATATGAACATGATAAGCATAGACATAGTATAGACATAGTAAGCATAGACATAGTAGCATAGACATAGTATAGACATAGTAAGCATAGTATAGTATAGACATAGTATAGTAGTATAGACATAGTGATAGTATAGTATAGACATAGTATAGTATAGACATATAGTAGCATAGACATAGTATAGTATAGACATAGTATGGTATAGACATAGTAAGCATGGTATAGTATAGACATAGTAAGCATAGTATAGTATAGACATAGCGTATTGTAGTATAGACATAGTATAGTATAGACATAGTATAGTATAGTAAGCATAGACATAGTAAGCATAGACATAGTATAGTATAGAAATAGTAAGCATAGTATAGTATAGTCATAGTAAGTATAGACATAGTTAGTATAGACATAGTAAGCATAGACATAGTAAGCATAGTATAGTATGAACATGGTAAGTATAGACATAGTAAGTATATAGACATGAATATTCTAGACATAGTATAGTATAGTAAGCATAGACATAGTAAAGTATGAACCATGAAATTATAGTATAGACATAGTATAGTATAGTAAACATAAACATATTAGTATAGTATAGACATAGTAAGCATAGTATAGTATAGACATAGTAAGCATAGTATAGTATAGGCATGAGTAAGTATGGTATAGTATAGACATAAGTAAACAGTATAGTATAGACATAATGCAAGTATAAAGACACATAGTAAGCATGGTATAGTATAGACATGAGTATAGTATAGACATGAGTATAGTATATAGTATAGACATAGAGTATAGTATAGACACTAGTAAGCATAGTATAGACACATAGTATGGTCGTAGTAAGTATAGTATAGACATAGTATAATAATATAGACATAGTAAAGCATAATATAGTAGACATAGTAACTAAGACATAGAAGCATAGTATAGTATAGACATAGTAAGCATAGTATAGTATAGACATAGTATAGTATAGACATAAGTATAGTATAGGCATAGTATAGTATAGTATAGACATAGTAAGCATAGTATAGTATAGACATAGTATAGTACATAGTATAGTATAGTACAGTAGCATAGTACATGAGTATAGCATAGTAAGCATAGTATAGTATAGACATAGTATAGTATAGACATAGTAAGCGTAGTATAGTATAGGCATAGTATGGTATAGTATAGCACAAGTATAGACATAGTAAGCATAGTATAGTATGAGTATGGTATAGTATAGACATAGTATAGCATAGCATAGTATAGTATAGTAAGCATAGATAGCAAGTAGTCATAGTATGAAGACATCAGTAAGCATGGAGATAGCTAGTATGGTATAGCATAATTAAGCATAGTATAGTATAGTATAGACATATGTAAGCATAGTAATGATATGGACATAGTATAGTATATAAGTATAGACATGATAAGTATAGACATAGTATAGGTATAGTATAAGTACGCATAGACATAGTAAATAGACATAGTATAGTAGAGACATAGTATAGTGAAGACATAGTATAGCATAGTATAGTATAGACATAGTATAGTAAAGACATAGTAAGCATGGTATAGCATAACATAGTAGCTAATTAGTAGACATGAGTATAGTATAGACATAGTAAGTATAGACATAGTAAGCATAGTATAGACATAGTATAGTATAGACATAGTATAGTATAGACATAGTATAGTATAGTATAGACATAGTAAGTATAGACATAGTAAGCATAGTATAGACATAGTATAGTATATACATAGTATAGTATAGACATAGTATAGTATAGACATAGTATAGTATAGACATAGTATAGACATAGTATAGTATAGTATAGACATAGTATAGTATAGTATAGACATAGTAAGCATAGTATAGTATAGACATAGTATAGTATAGTAAGTATAGACATAGTAAGTATAGACATAGTATAGACATAGTATAGTATAGTAAGCATAGACATAGTAAGTATAGACATAGTATAGTAAAGACATAGTAAGCATGAGACATAGTATAGTATAGACATAGTAAGCATAGACATAGTAAGCATAGTATAGACATAGTATAGTATAGACATAGTATAGTATAGACATAGTAAGTATAGACATAGTAAGCATAGTATAGACATAGTATAGTATATACATAGTATAGTATAGACATAGTATAGTATAGACATAGTATAGTATAGACATAGTATAGACATAGTATAGTATAGTATAGACATAGTATAGTATAGACATAGTATAGTATAGTAAGTATAGACATAGTAGGTATAGACATAGTAAGCATAGTATAGTATAGACATAGTATAGTATAGACATAGTATAGTATAGACATAGTAAGCATAGATAGTATAGCATAGTAAGTATAGACATAGCATAAGTATAGACATAGTATAGTATAGAGATAGTATAGTATAGTAAGCATAGACATAGTAAGCATAGACATAGTATAGTATGAAATAGTAAGCATAGTATAGTATAGTCATAGTAAGTATAGACATAGTATAGTATAGACATAGTAGCATAGACATAGTAAGCATAGTATAGTATAGACATAGTAAGTATAGACATAGTAAGTATAGACATAGTATGAGTATAGACATAGTATAGTATAGTAAGCATAGACGTAATGAGTATAGACATAGTATAGTATAGTAAGCATAAACATAGTAAGTATAGTATAGACATAGTAAGCATAGTATAGTAAGCATAGTATAGTATAGACATAGTAAGCATAGTATAGTATAGGCATAGTAAGTATAGTATAAGTATAGACATAGTATAGTATAGACATAGTAAGCATAGTATAGTATAGACATAGTAAGTATAGACATAGTAAGCATAGTATAGACATAGTATAGTATGACATAGTATAGTATAGTATAGACATAGTATAGTATAGACATAGTAAGCATAGTATAGTATAGACATAGTATAGTATAGACATAGTATAGTATAGACATAGTATAGTATAGTATAGACATAGTATAGTATAGTATAGACATAGTAAGCATAGTATAGTATAGACATAGTATAGTATAGACATAGTATAGTATAGACATAGTATAGTATAGACATAGTAAGCATAGTATAGTATAGACATAGTAAGTATAGTATAGACATAGTAAGTATAGTATAGACATAGTAAGTATAGTATAGACATAGTATAGTATAGACATAGTAAGCATAGTATAGTATAGACATAGTATAGTATAGACATAGTATAGACATAGTATAGTATATACATAGTATAGTATAGACATAGTAAGCATAGTATAGTATAGACATAGTAAGCATAGTATAGACATAGTATAGTATAGACATAGTAAGCATAGTATAGTATAGTCATAGTATAGTATAGACATAGTATAGTATAGACATAGTAAGCATAGTATAGTATAGACATAGTATAGTCAGAGTATAGTATAGACATAGTATAGTATAGACATAGTAAGCATAGTAAAGTAGTATAGTATAGTATAGTAAGTATAGACATAGTAAGTATAGACATAGTATAGACATAGTATAGTATAGTAAGCATAGACATAGTATAGTATAGACATAGTAAGCATAGTATAGTATAGACATAGTATAGTATAGACATAGTATAGTATAGACATAGTATAGACATAGTATAGTATATACATAGTATAGTATAGACATAGTAAGCATAGTATAGTATAGACATAGTAAGCATAGTATAGACATAGTATAGTATAGACATAGTAAGCATAGTATAGTATAGTCATAGTATAGTATAGACATAGTATAGTATAGACATAGTAAGCATAGTATAGTATAGACATAGTATAGTCAGAGTATAGTATAGACATAGTATAGTATAGACATAGTAAGCATAGTAAAGTAGTATAGTATAGTATAGTAAGTATAGACATAGTATAGCATAGTATAGTATAGACATAGTAAGCATAGTATAATATAGACATAGCATAGTATAGTATAGACATAGTATAGTATAGAGATAGTATAGTATAGTAAGCATAGACATAGTAAGCATAGACATAGTATAGTATAGAAATAGTAAGCATAGTATAGTATAGTCATAGTAAGTATAGACATAGTATAGTATAGACATAGTAAGCATAGACATAGTAAGCATAGTATAGTATAGACATAGTAAGTATAGACATAGTAAGTATAGACATAGTATAGTATAGACATAGTATAGTATAGTAAGCATAGACATAGTAAGTATAGACATAGTATAGTATAGTAAGCATAAACATAGTAAGTATAGTATAGACATAGTAAGCATAGTATAGTAAGCATAGTATAGTATAGACATAGTAAGCATAGTATAGTATAGGCATAGTAAGTATAGTATAGTATAGACATAGTATAGTATAGACATAGTAAGCATAGTATAGTATAGACATAGTATAGTATAGACATAGTATAGTATAGTATAGACATAGTATAGTATAGACATAGTAAGCATAGTATAGACATAGTATAGTCATAGTAAGTATAGTATAGACATAGTATAATATAGACATAGTAAGCATAATATAGTAGACATAGTAAGTATAGACATAGTAAGCATAGTATAGTATAGACATAGTAAGCATAGTATAGTATAGACATAGTATAGTATAGACATAGTATAGTATAGTATAGACATAGTATAGTATAGTATAGACATAGTAAGCATAGTATAGTATAGACATAGTATAGTATAGACATAGTATAGTATAGACATAGTATAAGTATAGACATAGTAAGCATAGTATAGTATAGACATAGTAAGTATAGTATAGACATAGTAAGTATAGTATAGACATAGTAAGTATAGTATAGACATAGTATAGTATAGACATAGTAAGCATAGTATAGTATAGACATAGTATAGTATAGACATAGTATAGACATAGTATAGTATATACATAGTATAGTATAGACATAGTAAGCATAGTATAGTATAGACATAGTAAGCATAGTATAGACATAGTATAGTATAGACATAGTAAGCATAGTATAGTATAGTCATAGTATAGTATAGACATAGTATAGTATAGACATAGTAAGCATAGTATAGTATAGACATAGTATAGTCAGAGTATAGTATAGACATAGTATAGTATAGACATAGTAAGCATAGTAAAGTAGTATAGTATAGTATAGTAAGTATAGACATAGTAAGTATAGACATAGTATAGACATAGTATAGTATAGTAAGCATAGACATAGTATAGTATAGACATAGTAAGCATAGTATAGTATAGACATAGTATAGTATAGACATAGTATAGTATAGACATAGTATAGACATAGTATAGTATATACATAGTATAGTATAGACATAGTAAGCATAGTATAGTATAGACATAGTAAGCATAGTATAGACATAGTATAGTATAGACATAGTAAGCATAGTATAGTCATAGATCATAGTATAGTATAGACATAGTAAGCATAGTATAGTATAGACATAGTATAGTCAGAGTATAGTATAGACATAGTATAGTATAGACATAGTAAGCATAGTAAAGTAGTATAGTATAGTATAGTAAGTATAGACATAGTATAGACATAGTATAGTATAGTAAGCATAGACATAGTAAGTATAGACATAGTATAGTATAGACATAGTAAGCATAGTATAGTATAGACATAGTAAGCATAGTATAATATAGACATAGCATAGTATAGTATAGACATAGTATAGTATAGAGATAGTATAGTATAGTAAGCATAGACATAGTAAGCATAGACATAGTATAGTATAGAAATAGTAAGCATAGTATAGTATAGTCATAGTAAGTATAGACATAGTATAGTATAGACATAGTAAGCATAGACATAGTAAGCATAGTATAGTATAGACATAGTAAGTATAGACATAGTAAGTATAGACATAGTATAGTATAGACATAGTATAGTATAGTAAGCATAGACATAGTAAGTATAGACATAGTATAGTATAGTAACATAAACTATAAGTATAGTATAGACATAGTAAGCATAGTATAGTAAGCATAGTATAGTATAGACATAGTAAGCATAGTATAGTATAGGCATAGTAAGTATAGTATAGTATAGACATAGTATAGTATAGACATAGTAAGCATAGTATAGTATAGACATAGTAAGTATAGACATAGTAAGCATAGTATAGACATAGTATAGTATAGACATAGTATAGTATAGTATAGACATAGTATAGTATAGACATAGTAAGCATAGTATAGACATAGTATAGTCATAGTAAGTATAGTATAGACATAGTATAATATAGACATAGTAAGCATAATATAGTAGACATAGTAAGTATAGACATAGTAAGCATAGTATAGTATAGACATAGTAAGCATAGTATAGTATAGACATAGTATAGTATAGACATAGTATAGTATAGTATAGACATAGTATAGTATAGTATAGACATAGTAAGCATAGTATAGTATAGACATAGTATAGTATAGACATAGTATAGTATAGACATAGTATAGTATAGACATAGTAAGCATAGTATAGTATAGACATAGTAAGTATAGTATAGACATAGTAAGTATAGTATAGACATAGTAAGTATAGTATAGACATAGTATAGTATAGACATAGTAAGCATAGTATAGTATAGACATAGTATAGTATAGACATAGTATAGTATATACATAGTATAGTATAGACATAGTAAGCATAGTATAGTATAGACATAGTAAGCATAGTATAGACATAGTATAGTATAGACATAGTAAGCATAGTATAGTATAGTCATAGTATAGTATAGACATAGTATAGTATAGACATAGTAAGCATAGTATAGTATAGACATAGTATAGTCAGAGTATAGTATAGACATAGTATAGTATAGACATAGTAAGCATAGTAAAGTAGTATAGTATAGTATAGTAAGTATAGACATAGTAAGTATAGACATAGTATAGACATAGTATAGTATAGTAAGCATAGACATAGTATAGTATAGACATAGTAAGCATAGTATAGTATAGACATAGTATAGTATAGTAAGTATAGACATAGTAAGTATAGACATAGTATAGACATAGTATAGTATAGTATAGTAAGCATAGACATAGTAAGTATAGACATAGTATAGTAGACATAGTATAGTAAAGACATAGTAAGCATAGTATAGTATAGACATAGTATAGTAAAGACATAGTAAGCATAGTATAGCATAGACATAGTAAGCATAGTATAGACAGAGTATAGTATAGACATAGTATAGTATAGACATAGTATAGTATAGACATAGTAAGTATAGACATAGTAAGCATAGTATAGACATAGTATAGTATAGACATAGTATAGTATAGACATAGTATAGTATAGTATAGTATAGACATAGTAAGTATAGACATAGTAAGCATAGTATAGACATAGTATAGTATATACATAGTATAGTATAGACATAGTATAGTATAGACATAGTATAGACATAGTATAGTATAGACATAGTATAGTATAGTATAGACATAGTAAGCATAGTATAGTATAGACATAGTATAGTATAGTAAGTATAGACATAGTAAGTATAGACATAGTATAGACATAGTATAGTAAGCATAGACATAGTAAGTATAGACATAGTATAGTAAAGACATAGTATAGTAAAGACATAGTAAGCATAGTATAGTATAGACATAGTATAGTAAAGACATAGTAAGCATAGTATAGCATAGACATAGTAAGCATAGTATAGACAGAGTATAGTATAGACATAGTATAGTATAGACATAGTAAGTATAGACATAGTAAGCATAGTATAGACATAGTATAGTATAGACATAGTATAGTATAGACATAGTATAGTATAGTATAGACATAGTAAGTATAGACATAGTAAGCATAGTATAGACATAGTATAGTATAGACATAGTATAGTATAGACATAGTATAGACATAGTATAGTATAGTATAGACATAGTATAGTATAGACATAGTATAGTATAGACATAGTATAGTATAGACATAGTAAGCATAGACATAGTAAGCATAGTATAGTACAGGTATAGTATAAGTATAGACATAGTATAGTATAAGTAACATAGACATAGTAAGTATAGACATAGTATAGTATAGACATAGTATAGACATAGTAAGCATAGTATAGTATAGACATAGTAAGTATAGTATAGACATAGTAAGTATAGACATAGTAAGTATAGTAAAGGCATAGTATAGTATAAAAAGTATAGTATAGACATAGTAAGCATAATATAGTGAACTTATAGTAAGTATGAACATAGTAAGCATAGTATAGTATAGACATAGTAAGCATAGTATAGTATAGACATAGTATAGTATGAACATAATTATAGTATAGACATAGTATAGTATAGTATAGACATAGTAAGCATAGTATAGTATAGACATAGTATAGTATGGACATAGTATAGTATAGACATAGTATATAGTATAGACATATAAAATAAGCATAGATATAAATTATATATTATAATAAATAGTATAGTATAGACATAGTATAAAGTATCAGACATAAAAAAATAACTTATGAAATTATAGTATAGACATAGTAAACATAGTATAGTATAGACATAGTATAGTATAGACATATTGACATAGTATAAAGTATAGTCATAGTATAGTATGAACATAGTATAGTATACAGACATAATGAAGCATAGTATAGTATGGAATACTCTAGTATAGTCAGGTATAGTATAGACATGAGTATGAGTATGAACATAGTAGGCATAGTAGTAGTATAGTATAGTATAGTAGGAGTATAGACATAGGCCTGAATGCTAGACATAGTAAGCATAGACATAGTATAGACATAGTAAGCATAGTATAGTATAGACATGTATTAAACTTTAGTAGTAAGCATAGACATAGTATAGTATAGTAAGCATAGACATAGTATAGACATAGTAAGCATAGTATAGTATAGACATAGTATAGTATAGTAGTATAGACATAGTAAGTATAGACATAGTAAGCATAGTAAGTATAGACATAGTATAGTAAAGACATAGTATAGTATAACATATTAAATAGAATAATAGACATAGCATAGTATAGTATAGACATAGTATAAGTATAGACATAGTAATAATCATAGTAAGCATAGACACAAAAGCAAGCATAGTATAGTATAGAAATAGTAAGCATAGTATAGTATAGACATAGTAAGTATAGACATAGTAAGTATAGACATAGTATAGTATAGACATAGTATAGTATAGACATAGTATAGTATAGTAAGCATAGACATAGTAAGTATAGACATAGTATAGTATAGACATAGTATAGTATGTATAACATAGTAAGTATAATGAATTATAGTAAGCATAGTATAGACATAATTGTAGTAAGCATAGTATAGTATAGAACCATAGGTATAGACTTAAGCATAGTATAGTATAGGCATAGTAAGTATGGTATAGTATATAGTATAGACATAGTATAGTATAGACATAGTAAATAGTATAGTATAGACATAGTAAGTATAGACATAGTAAGCATAGTATAATAGTCATAGTATAGGTATGAACATAGTAAGCATAGTATGGTATAGACATAGTATAGTATAGACATAGTATAGTAGACATAGTAAGCATGAAGTATAGTATAGACATGGTATGGTATAGACATGTATGGAGTATAGACATAAAGATAGACATAGTAAATATAACATAGTAAGTATAGTATAGACATAGTAAGCATGGTATAGTATAGACATAGTAAGTATAGTATAGTATATGGACATAGTAAGTATGTATAGTATAACATAGTAAGTATAGACATAGTATAGTATAGACATAGTAAGCATAGTATAGTATAGACATAGTATAAGTATAGAATAGACATAATATAGTATAGACATAGTATAAGTATAGACATAGTATAGTATAGCCATAGTAAGCATTGAATAGTATAGACATAGTATAGTAAGACATAGTATAGACACTAGTATAGTATAGCATAGACATAGTATAGTATAGTCATAGTATATACATAGTAAGAAAGCATAGTATAGTATAGACATAGTATAGACATAGTATAGTATAGTATAGACATGTATAAAAGCATAGACATAGTATAGTATAGTAAGTAAGTAAGCATAGTATAGTATAGACATAGTATAGTATAGACATAGTATAGTCATAGTATAGTATAGACATAGTAAGCATAGACATAGTATAGACATAGTAAGCATAGTATAGTATAGACATAGTATAGTAAGTATAGACATAGTAAGTATAGACATAGTAAGCATAGTATAAGTATAGACATAGTATAGTATAGACATAGTATAGTATAGTAAGCATAGACATAGTAAGCATAGTATAATATAGACATAGCATAGTATAGTATAGACATAGTATAGTATAGAGATAGTATAGTATAGTAAGCATAGACATAGTAAGCATAGACATAGTATAGTATAGAAATAGTAAGCATAGTATAGTATAGTCATAGTAAGTATAGACATAGTATAGTATAGACATAGTAAGCATAGACATAGTGCAGCATAGTATAAGTATAGACATAGTAAGTATAGACATAGTAAGTATAGACATAGTATAGTATAGACATAGTAAGTATAGACATAGTATAGTATAGACATAGTATAGTATAGTAAGCATAAACATAGTAAAGTATAGTATAGACATAGTAAGCATAGTATAGTAAGCATAGTATAGTATAGACATAGTAAGCATAGTATAGTATAGGCATAGTAAGTATAGTATAGTATAGACATAGTAGTATGAACATAGTAAGCATAAAGTATAGTCATGAGTATAGTATAGACATAGTATAGTATAGACATAGTATAGTATAGACATAGTATAGACATAGTAAGTATAGACATAGTAAGCATAGTATAGTATAGACATAGTATAGTATAGACATAGTATAGTATAGTATAGACATAGTATAGTATAGACATAGTAAGCATAGTATAGACATAGTATAGTCATAGTAAGTATAGTATAGACATAGTATAATATAGACATAGTAAGCATAATATAGTAGACATAGTAAGTATAGACATAGTAAGCATAGTATAGTATAGACATAGTAAGCATAGTATAGTATAGACATAGTATAGTATAGACATAGTATAGTATAGTATAGACATAGTATAGTATAGTATAGACATAGTAAGCATAGTATAGTATAGACATAGTATAGTATAGACATAGTATAGTATAGACATAGTATATAGTATAGACAATAGTAAGCATAGTATAGTATAGACATAGTAAGTATAGTATAGACATAGTAAGTATAGTATAGACATAGTAAGTATAGTATAGACATAGTATAGTATAGACATAGTAAGCATAGTATAGTATAGACATAGTATAGTATAGACATAGTATAGACATAGTATAGTATAGACATAGTAAGCATAGTATAGTATAGACATAGTAAGCATAGTATAGTATAGACATAGTATAGTATAGACATAGTATAGTATAGACATAGTAAGCATAGTATAAGTATAGTCATGAGTATAGTATAGACATAGTATAGTATAGACATAGTAAGCATAGTATAGTATAGACATGAGTATAGTCAGGTATAGTATAGACATAGTATAGTATAGACATAGTAAGCATAGTAAAGTAGTATAGTATAGTATAGTAAGTATAGACATAGTAAGTATAGACATAGTATAGACATAGTATAGTAAGCATAGACATAGTATAGTATAGACATAGTAAACATAGTATAGTATAGACATGGTATAGTATAGTAAGTATAGACATAGTAAGTATAGACATAGTATAGACATAGTATAGTATAGTATAGTAAGCATAGACATAGTAAGTATAGACATAGTATAGTAAAGACATGGTATAGTAAAGACATAGTAAGCATAGTATAGTATAGACATAATATAGTAGAGACATAGTAAGCATAGTATAGCATAGACATAGTAAGCATAGTATAGACAGAGTATAGTATAGACATAGTATAGTATAGACATAGTAAGTATAGACATAGTAAGCATAGTATAGACATAGTATAATTATAGACATAGTATAGTATAGACATAGTATGAAAAAGTATAGACATAGTAAGTATAGACATAGTAAGCATAGTATAGACCTTAGTATAGTATATACATAGTATAGTATAGACATAGTATAGTATAGACATAGTATAGACATAGTATAGTATAGTATAGACATAGTATAGTATAGACATAGTATAGTATAGACATAGTATAGTATAGACATAGTAAGCATAGTATAGTATAGACATAGTAAGCATAGACATAGTAAGTATAGACATAGTATAGTATAGACATAGTAAGCATAGTATAGTATAGACATAGTAAGTATAGTATAGACATAGTATAGACATAGTAAGCATAGTATAGTATAGACATAGTAAGTATAGTATAGACATAGTAAGTATAGACATAGTAAGTATAGTAAAGGCATAGTATAGTATAAAAAAGTATAGTATAGACATAGTAAGCATAGTATAGTATAGACATAGTATAGACATAGTAAGCATAGTATAGTATAGACATAGTATAGTATAGACATAGTAAGCATAGTATAGTATAGACATAGTAAGCATAGTATAGACATAGTATAGTATAGACATAGTATAGTATAGACATAGTAAGCATAGTATAGTATAGACATAGAAGTATAGACATAGTAAGCATAGACATAGTATAGTACAGACATAGTAAGCATAGACATAATAAGTATAGTATAGACATAGTAAGCATAGTATAGTATAGACATAGTATAGTATAGACATAGTATAGTATAGACATAGTATAGTATAGTCATAGTATAGTATAAAAAAAGTATAGTATAGACATTGACTATACTATACTATGTCTATACTATACTTTTTTTATACTATACTATGACTATATTATGTCTATACTATACTATGTCTATACTATGCTTACTATGTCTATACTATACTTACTATGTCTATACTTACTATGTCTATACTATACTATGACTATACTATACTTAGTATAGTATAGACATAGTAAGTATAGACATAGTAAGTATAGACATAGTATAGTATAAACATAGTAAGCATAGTAAAGTATAGACATAGTATAGACATAGTAAGTATAGTATAGACATAGTAAGCATAGTATAGTATAGACATAGTAAGCATAGTATAGTATAGGCATAGTATAGTATAGACATAGTAAGCATAGACATAGTATAGTATAGACATAGTATAGACATAGTATAGTATAGTATAGACATAGTATAGTATAGTATAGGCATAGTATAGTCATAGTATAGTATATAAAAAGTATAGTATAGACATAGTATAGTATAGACATAGTATAGTATAGTCATAGTATAGACATATAGTATAGACATAGTAAGTATAGTAAAGGATTAGTATAGTCATAGTATAGACATAGTATAGTATAGTCATAGTATAGTATAGACATAGTAAGTATAGACATAGTAAGTATAGTCATAGTATAGTATAGACATAGTATAGTATAGACATAGTATAGTATAGACATAGTAAGTATAGACATAGTAAGCATAGTATAGTATATACATAGTAAGTATAGACATAGTATAGTATAGACATAGTAAGTATAGACATAGTAAGCATAGTATAGTATATACATAGTAAGTATAGTAAAGGCATAGTATAGTCATAGTATAGTATAGACATAGTAAGTATAGACATAGTAAGTATAGACATAGTATAGTATAGACATAGTAAGCATAGTATAGTATAGGCATAGTATAGTCATAGTATAGTATAAAAAAGTATAGTATAGTATAGACATAGTATAGTATAGACATAGTAAGTATAGACATATTATAGTATAGACATAGTAAGCATAGTATAATATAGACATAGTATAGACATACTAAGTATAGACATAGTAAGCATAGTATAGTATAGACATAGTATAGTATAGACATAGTAAGCATAGTATAGTATAGACATAGTATAGTATAGACATAGTATAGTATAGACATATTATAGTATAGACATAGTAAGCATAGTATAATATAGACATAGTATAGACATACTAAGTATAGACATAGTAAGTATAGTATAGACATAGTAAGCATAGTATAGACATAGTAAGTATAGTATAGACATAGTATAGTATAGACATAGTAAGCATAGTATAGTATAGACATAGTATAGTATAGACATAGTATAGTATAGACATAGTATAGACATAGTATAGTATAGTATAGACATAGTATAGTATAGACATAGTATAGTATAGACATAGTATAGTATAGACATAGTAAGCATAGTATAGTATAGACATAGTAAGCATAGACATAGTAAGTATAGACATAGTATAGTATAGACATAGTAAGCATAGTATAGTATAGACATAGTAAGTATAGTATAGACATAGTATAGACATAGTAAGCATAGTATAGTATGAACATAGTAAGTATAGTATAGACATAGTAAGTATAGACATAGTAAGTATAGTAAAGGCATAGTATAGTATAAAAAAGTATAGTATAGACATAGTAAGCATAGTATAGTATAGACATAGTATAGACATAGTAAGCATAGTATAGTATAGACATAGTATAGTATAGACATAGTATAGACATAGTAAGCATAGTATAGACATAGTAAGTATAGTATAGTATAGACATAGTATAGTATAGACATAGTATAGTATAGACATAGTAAGTATAGTATAGTATAGACATAGTAAGTATAGTATAGACATAGTAAGTATAGTATAGTATAGACATAGTAAGTATAGACATAGTATAGTATAGACATAGTAAGCATAGTATAGTATAGACATAGTAAGCATAGTATAGAATAGACATAGTATAGTATAGACATAGTATAGTATAGACATAGTATAGTATAGACATAGTATAGTATAGACATAGTATAGTAGACATAGTAAGCATAGTATAGTATAGACATAGTATAGTATAGACATAGTATAGTATAGACATAGTATAGTATAGACATAGTATAGTATAGACATAGTATAGTATAGTCATAGTATAGTATAGACATAGTATAGTATAGACATAGTAAGCATAGACATAGTATAGTCACAGTATAGACATAGTAAGCATAGTATAGTATAGGCATAGTATAGTATAGACATAGTAAGCATAGTATAGTATAGACATAGTATAGTATAGTCATAGTATAGTATAGACATAGTAAGCATAGTATAGTATAGACATAGTATAGTATAGACATAGTATAGTATAGACATAGTATAGTATAGACATAGTAAGCATAGACATAGTATAGACATAGTAAGCATAGTATAGTATAGACATAGTATAGTATAGTAAGTATAGACATAGTAAGCATAGACATAGTATAGACATAGTAAGCATAGACATAGTATAGACATAGTAAGCATAGTATAGTATAGACATAGTATAGTATAGTAAGTATAGACATAGTAAGTATAGACATAGTAAGCATAGTATAGTATAGACATAGTAAGCATAGTATAGACATAGTATAGTATAGACATAGTAAGCATAGAATAATATAGACATAGCATAGTATAGTATAGACATAGTATAGTATAGACATAGTATAGTATAGTAAGCATAGACATAGTAAGCATAGACATAGTATAGTATAGAAATAGTAAGCATAGTATAGTATAGACATAGTAAGTATAGACATAGTAAGTATAGACATAGTATAGTATAGACATAGTATAGTATAGACATAGTATAGTATAGTAAGCATAGACATAGTAAGTATAGACATAGTATAGTATAGACATAGTATAGTATAGTAAGCATAAACATAGTAAGTATAGTATAGACATAGTAAGCATAGTATAGTAAGCATAGTATAGTAAGCATAGTATAGTATAGACATAGTAAGTATAGTATAGGCATAGTAAGTATAGTATAGTATAGTATAGACATAGTATAGTATAGACATAGTAAGCATAGTATAGTATAGACATAGTAAGTATAGACATAGTAAGCATAGTATAGTCATAGTATAGTATAGACATAGTAAGCATAGTATAGTATAGACATAGTATAGTATAGACATAGTATAGTAGACATAGTAAGCATAGTATAGTATAGACATAGTATAGTATAGACATAGTATAGTATAGACATAGTAAGTATAGTATAGACATAGTATAGTATAGACATAGTAAGTATAGTATAGACATAGTAAGCATAGTATAGTATAGACATAGTAAGTATAGTATAGTATAGACATAGTAAGTATAGTATAGTATAGACATAGTAAGTATAGACATAGTATAGTATAGACATAGTAAGCATAGTATAGTATAGACATAGTAAGCATAGTATAGAATAGACATAGTATAGTATAGACATAGTATAGTATAGACATAGTATAGTATAGCCATAGTAAGCATTGAATAGTATAGACATAGTATAGTATAGACATAGTATAGACATAGTATAGTATAGCATAGACATAGTATAGTATAGTCATAGTATATACATAGTAAGCATAGTATAGTATAGACATAGTATAGTATAGACAAAGTATAGTATAGTCATAGTATAGACATAGTAAGCATAGACATAGTATAGTATAGACATAGTAAGCATAGTATAGTATAGACATAGTATAGTATAGACATAGTATAGTCATAGTATAGTATAGACATAGTAAGCATAGACATAGTATAGACATAGTAAGCATAGTATAGTATAGACATAGTATAGTAAGTATAGACATAGTAAGTATAGACATAGTAAGCATAGTATAGTATAGACATAGTATAGTATAGACATAGTATAGTATAGTAAGCATAGACATAGTAAGCATAGTATAATATAGACATAGCATAGTATAGTATAGACATAGTATAGTATAGAGATAGTATAGTATAGTAAGCATAGACATAGTAAGCATAGACATAGTATAGTATAGAAATAGTAAGCATAGTATAGTATAGTCATAGTAAGTATAGACATAGTATAGTATAGACATAGTAAGCATAGACATAGTAAGCATAGTATAGTATAGACATAGTAAGTATAGACATAGTAAGTATAGACATAGTATAGTATAGACATAGTAAGTATAGACATAGTATAGTATAGACATAGTATAGTATAGTAAGCATAAACATAGTAAGTATAGTATAGACATAGTAAGCATAGTATAGTAAGCATAGTATAGTATAGACATAGTAAGCATAGTATAGTATAGGCATAGTAAGTATAGTATAGTATAGACATAGTAAGTATAGACATAGTAAGCATAGTATAGTCATAGTATAGTATAGACATAGTATAGTATAGACATAGTATAGTATAGACATAGTATAGACATAGTAAGTATAGACATAGTAAGCATAGTATAGTATAGACATAGTATAGTATAGACATAGTATAGTATAGTATAGACATAGTATAGTATAGACATAGTAAGCATAGTATAGACATAGTATAGTCATAGTAAGTATAGTATAGACATAGTATAATATAGACATAGTAAGCATAATATAGTAGACATAGTAAGTATAGACATAGTAAGCATAGTATAGTATAGACATAGTAAGCATAGTATAGTATAGACATAGTATAGTATAGACATAGTATAGTATAGTATAGACATAGTATAGTATAGTATAGACATAGTAAGCATAGTATAGTATAGACATAGTATAGTATAGACATAGTATAGTATAGACATAGTATAAGTATAGACATAGTAAGCATAGTATAGTATAGACATAGTAAGTATAGTATAGACATAGTAAGTATAGTATAGACATAGTAAGTATAGTATAGACATAGTATAGTATAGACATAGTAAGCATAGTATAGTATAGACATAGTATAGTATAGACATAGTATAGACATAGTATAGTATAGACATAGTAAGCATAGTATAGTATAGACATAGTAAGCATAGTATAGTATAGACATAGTATAGTATAGACATAGTATAGTATAGACATAGTAAGCATAGTATAGTATAGTCATAGTATAGTATAGACATAGTATAGTAT
Source organism: Oncorhynchus nerka (assembly GCF_034236695.1). Taxonomy (NCBI): domain Eukaryota; kingdom Metazoa; phylum Chordata; class Actinopteri; order Salmoniformes; family Salmonidae; genus Oncorhynchus; species Oncorhynchus nerka. The sequence continues at coordinate 3,068 of NW_027037697.1, read as the reverse complement.
AGACATAGTAAGCATAGTATAGTATAGACATAGTATAGTCAGAGTATAGTATAGACATAGTATAGTATAGACATAGTAAGCATAGTAAAGTAGTATAGTATAGTATAGTAAGTATAGACATAGTAAGTATAGACATAGTATAGACATAGTATAGTAAGCATAGACATAGTATAGTATAGACATAGTAAGCATAGTATAGTATAGACATAGTATAGTATAGTAAGTATAGACATAGTAAGTATAGACATAGTATAGACATAGTATAGTATAGTATAGTAAGCATAGACATAGTAAGTATAGACATAGTATAGTAAAGACATGGTATAGTAAAGACATAGTAAGCATAGTATAGTATAGACATAGTATAGTAAAGACATAGTAAGCATAGTATAGCATAGACATAGTAAGCATAGTATAGACAGAGTATAGTATAGACATAGTATAGTATAGACATAGTAAGTATAGACATAGTAAGCATAGTATAGACATAGTATAGTATAGACATAGTATAGTATAGACATAGTATAGTATAGACATAGTAAGTATAGACATAGTAAGCATAGTATAGACATAGTATAGTATATACATAGTATAGTATAGACATAGTATAGTATAGACATAGTATAGTATAGACATAGTATAGTATAGACATAGTATAGTATAGACATAGTATAGTATAGACATAGTAAGCATAGTATAGTATAGACATAGTAAGCATAGACATAATAAGTTAAGACATAGTATAGTATAGACATAGTAAGCATAGTATAGTATAGACATAGTAAGTATAGTATAGACATAGTATAGACATAGTAAGCATAGTATAGTATAGACATAGTAAGTATAGTATAGACATAGTAAGTATAGACATAGTAAGTATAGTAAAGGCATAGTATAGTCATAGTATAGTATAAAAAAGTATAGTATAGACATAGTAAGCATAGTATAGTATAGACATAGTATAGACATAGTAAGCATAGTATAGTATAGACATAGTATAGTATAGACATAGTATAGTATAGACATAGTAAGCATAGTATAGTATAGACATAGTATAGTATAGACATAGTATAGTATAGACATAAGTAAGCATAGTATAGTATAGACATAGTATAGTATAGACATAGTAAGCATAGACATAGTATAGTATAGAAAGCATAGTAAGCATAGACATAATAAGTATAGTATAGACATAGTAAGCATAGTATAGTATAGACATAGTATAGTATAGTCATAGTATAGTATAAAAAAAGTATAGTATAGTCTTAGTATAGTATAAAAAAGTATAGTATAGACATTGACTATACTATACTATGTCTATACTATACTTTTATACTATACTATGACTATATTATGTCTATACTATACTATGTCTATACTATGCTTACTATGTCTATACTATACTTACTATGTCTATACTTATCTATGTACTATACTATGACTATACTATACTTAGTATAGTATAGACATAGTAAGTATAGACATAGTAAGTATAGACATAGTATAGTATAAACATAGTAAGCATAGTAAAGTATAGACATAGTATAGACATAGTAAGTATAGTATAGACATAGTAAGCATAGTATAGTATAGACATAGTAAGCATAGTATAGTATAGGCATAGTATAGTATAGACATAGTAAGCATAGACATAGTATAGTATAGACATAGTATAGACATAGTATAGTATAGTATAGACATAGTATAGTATAGACATAGTATAGACATAGTATAGTATAGACATAGTAAGCATAGTATAGTCATAGTATAGTATAAAAAAAGTATAGTATAGACATAGTATAGTATAGACATAGTATAGTATAGTCATAGTATAGACATATAGTATAGACATAGTAAGTATAGTAAAGGATTAGTATAGTCATAGTATAGTATAAAAAAGTATAGTATAGACATAGTATAGTATAGACATAGTATAGTATAGTCATAGTATAGTATAGACATAGTAAGTATAGACATAGTAAGCATAGTATAGTATAGACATAGTATAGTATAGACATAGTATAGTATAGACATAGTAAGTATAGACATAGTAAGCATAGTATAGTATATTACATAGTAAGTATAGACATAGTATAGTATAGACATAGTAAGTATAGACATAGTAAGCATAGTATAGTATATACATAGTAAGTATAGTAAAGGCATAGTATAGTCATAGTATAGTATAGACATAGTAAGTATAGACATAGTAAGTATAGACATAGTATAGTATAGACATAGTAAGCATAGTATAGTATAGGCATAGTATAGTCATAGTATAGTATAAAAAAGTATAGTATAGACATAGTATAGTATAGACATAGTATAGTATAGACATAGTAAGTATAGACATATTATAGTATAGACATAGTAAGCATAGTATAATATAGACATAGTATAGACATACTAAGTATAGACATAGTAAGCATAGTATAGTATAGACATAGTAAGTATAGACATATTATAGTATAGACATAGTATAGTATAGACATAGTATAGTATAGACATATTATAGTATAGACATAGTAAGCATAGTATAATATAGACATAGTATAGACATACTAAGTATAGACATAGTAAGTATAGTATAGACATAGTAAGCATAGTATAGACATAGTAAGTATAGTATAGACATAGTATAGTATAGACATAGTAAGCATAGTATAGTATAGACATAGTATAGTATAAGTATAATTAATAGTTAAGTAGTTAAAATAGTTAAAAATAAGTGTAGTATAGATGTATAGTAGTAATAGTAAGTATAGTATAGACATAGGAAGTATAGCATAGACATAGTATAGATGTAGATGTACAGATGTATAGTAATAGTAAGTGTAGTACAGATGTATAGTAGTAATAAGTGTAGTATAGATGTATTATAGTAATAGTAAGTGTAGTATAGATGTAGAGTAGTAAGTATAGTATAGACATAATAAGTATAGTAGACATACTATTATAGTAGTAATAGTAGATATAGTATAGACATATAGTTAAGTATAGTATATACTTATTGTATTATAATAGTAATAGCACATTTTGTATAGATGTATAGTAGTAATAGTAAATGT
>NW_027037696.1:12500-21634 GCF_034236695.1 Oncorhynchus nerka | reverse complement strand
GCCTGATGGTCACCCTGAGCGAGCTCCAGAGTTCCTCTGCGGAGATGGAAGAACCTTCCAGAAGAACAACCATCTCTGCAGCACTCCACCAATAAGACCTTTATGGCGGAGTGGCCAGAAGGAAGCCACTCCTCAGTAAAAGGCACATGTCAGCCTGCTTGCCTTTGCCAAAAGGCACCTAAAGACTCTCCGACCATGAGAAACAAGATTCTCTGGTCTGATGAAACCGAGATTGAACTCTTTGGCCTGAATGCCAAGCGTCACATCTGGAGGAAATTTGGCAATCCTTACGGTGAAACATGGTGGTGGCAGCATCATGCTGTGGGGATGTTTTTCAGCGGCAGGACTGGGAGACTAGTCAGGATTGAGGGAAATATAAATGGATTAAAGTACAGAGAGATCCTTGATGAAAACCTGCTCCAGAGCTCTCGGGACAAGTCTCTGAATGTCCTTGAGTGGCGCAGCCAAAAAAATAGCTATGCAGTGACACTCCCCATCCAACGTGACAGAGCTTGAGCGGATCTGCAGAGAAGAATGGGAGAAACTCCCCAAATACAGGTGTGCCAAGCGTCATACCCAAGAAGACTGTAATCACTGCCACATGTGCTTCAACAAAGTACTGAGTAAAGGGTAGGACTACTTATGTAAATGTGATATTTACATTTTTTTATGTATATACATTTGCAAAAATCTCTAAAAACCTATTGTTGCTTTGTGATTATGGGGTATTATGTGTGGATTGATAAAACTATAAATAAAAATGTAATCAATTTTAGTATTAGGCTGTAACATAACAACATTTTGTAACAAGTCGAGGGGTCTGAAAACTTTCCGAATGCACTGTATAAGAGGGATGGTGATAGAGGCGGCACTAGACAGGCCTTCAAAGGAAATACACTTTGGCTTCTCTGTCCATTTCTGTTTCTGTTTCTGCATGAACTGGATTCAATTAAAGCCTATACAGTACATGGTCACAGTGTAGCAGACACCTGCTCTGATTTATACCTTTCTGTTCTGCATGCAACTGTGTGTGTGTGTGTTAATGTGCTTTTCTCTTGGTCAGTTCCTTCCTGGGAGTAATGCTTTACATATGGCCCGTCTACAGACTCAGAATGTGTCAGTGTCTAAGCATGTGTGTATCGATGTGTGTCTGCCTGTGTCTGTATGTGCGTGAGTGCGTGTGTGCGTGTGTAGAGATGTTCCCTCTTTGATAAGCAGTCTTGGCATATGGCAACAATTAAGGTTTATTTTTGTATCATTGCTAAATAATTCCAATGTTCATTTGATCACCATTTACAAAAGTTGATAAGCTTGTAAGACTCAACACTAAACTAAACGCATTGATGAAATCTGTGTGGCCTGCTGTAAATAAGTTATGGTGTAATAAGGCTTTATCTAATAGGAAGTAGAGACCCATTAAAGGGAAATAGTTTAACTGCACTTTAAATCAGGAGGATTATGGACCATATGTGAAGTTCACTAATCTTATTTGGAGAAGAGCCTGAAGCAGCTCAACGTGTCGGCATGTTTTACATTAGCATAATCAAGTGGCTTCACCGAAGAGATAAGATGCGCACGCAGTATGTACTGTATGGAAATACATGGTAACACAGAGCACAGAAAAAGCTCCCCCCAGCCTCTCTCTCTGTCTCTCCCTCTCTGTATCTCCCTCTGTCTCTCTCTCTCTGTCTCTCTCCCTGTCTCTCTCTCTCTGTATCTCCCCCAGCCTCTCTCTCTGTCTCTCCCTCTCTGTATCTCCCTCTGTCTCTCTCTCTCTGTCTCACTCCCTGTCTCTCTCTCTCTGTATCTCCCTCTGTCTCTCTCTCTCTGTCTCTCTCCCTGTCTCTCTCTCTCTGTCTCTCCCTCTCTGTATCTCCCTCTGTCTCTCCCTCTCTGTATCTCCCTCTGTCTCTCCCTCTGTATCTCCCTCTCTGTTTCTCTCTCTGTCTCTCCCTCTCTGTATCTCCCTCTGTCTCTCTCTCTCTGTCTCTCTCCCTGTCTCTCTCCCTGTCTCTCTCTCTCTGTCTCTCCCTCTCTGTATCTCCCTCTGTCTCTCCCTCTCTGTATCTCCCTCTCTGTATCTCCCTCTCTGTCTCTCCCTCTCTGTATCTCCCTCTCTATATCTCCCTCTCTGTATCTCCCTCTCTGTATCTCCCTCTCTGTTTCTCTCTCTGTCTCTCCCTCTCTGTATCTCCCTCTGTCTCTCTCTCTCTGTCTCTCTCCCTGTCTCTCCCTCTGTCTCTCCCTCTCTGTATCTTTCTCTTACTCTCTCCCTCTCTGTATCTCCCTCTCTGTTTCTCTCTCTGTCTCTCTCTCTGTCTCTCCCTCTGTCTCTCCCTCTGTATCTCCCTCTCTGTTTCTCTCTCTGTCTCTCTCTCTGTCTCTCCCTCTGTCTCTCCCTCTGTCTCTCCCTCTCTGTTTCTCTCTCTGTCTCTCTCTCTCTGTCTCTCCCTCTCTGTATCTCCCTCTGTCTCTCTCTCTCTGTATCTCCCTCTGTCTCTCCCTCTCTGTATCTCCCTCTCTGTTTCTCTCTCTGTCTCTCTCTCTCTGTCTCTCCCTCTCTGTATCTCCCTCTGCCTCTCTCTCTCTGTCTCTCTCCCTGTCTCTCCCTCTGTCTCTCCCTCTCTGTATCTCCCTCTGTCTCTCCCTCTCTGTATCTCCCTCTCTGTTTCTCTCTCTGTCTCTCCCTCTCTGTATCTCCCTCTGTCTCTCTCCCTGTCTCTCTCCCTGTCTCTCTCTCTCTGTCTCTCCCTCTCTGTATCTCCCTCTGTCTCTCCCTCTCTGTATCTCCCTCTCTGTATCTCCCTCTCTGTTTCTCTCTCTGTCTCTCCCTCTCTGTATCTACCTCTGTCTCTCTCTCTCTGTCTCTCTCCCTGTCTCTCTCCCTGTCTCTCTCTCTCTGTCTCTCCCTGTCTGTATCTCTCTCTGTCTCTACCTCTCTGTATCTCCCTCTCTGTATCTCCCTCTCTGTTTCTCTCTCTGTCTCTCCCTCTCTGTATCTCCCTCTGTCTCTCTCTCTCTGTCTCTCTCCCTGTCTCTCTCTCTCTGTCTCTCCCTCTCTGTATCTCCCTCTCTGTATCTCCCTCTCTGTTTCTCTCTCTGTCTCTCCCTCTCTGTATCTCCCTCTGTCTCTCCCTCTCTGTATCTCCCTCTCTGTATCTCCATCTCTGTTTCTCTCTCTGTCTCTCTCTCTGTATCTCCCTCTGTCTCTCCCTCTCTGTATCTCCCTCTCTGTTTCTCTCTCTGTCTCTCTCTCTCTGTCTCTCCCTCTCTGTATCTCCCTCTGTCTCTCTCTCTCTGTCTCTCTCCCTGTCTCTCCCTCTGTCTCTCCCTCTCTGTATCTCCCTCTCTGTATCTCCCTCTCTGTATCTCCCTCTCTGTATCTCTCTCTGTCTCTCTCTCTGTATCTCCCTCTCTGTATCTCCCTCTCTGTATCTCACTCTCTGTATCTCCCTCTCTGTATCTCTCTCTGTCTCTCCCTCTCTGTATCTCCCTCTCTGTATCTCCCTCTGTCTCTCTCTCTCTGTCTCTCTCCCTGTCTCTCTCTCTGTCTCTCCCTCTCTGTATCTCCCTCTGTCTCTCCCTCTCTGTCTCTCCCTCTGTATCTCCCTCTCTGTTTCTCTCTCTGTCTCTCCTTCTCTGTATCTCCCTCTGTCTCTCTCTCTCTGTCTCTCTCCCTGTCTCTCTCCCTGTCTCTCTCTCTCTCTGTCTCTCCCTCTCTGTATCTCCCTCTGTCTCTCCCTCTCTGTATCTCCCTCTCTGTATCTCCCTCTCTGTTTCTCTCTCTGTCTCTCCCTCTCTGTCTCTCTCCCTGTCTCTCCCTCTGTCTCTCCCTCTCTGTATCTCTCTCTGTCTCTCCCTCTCTGTATCTCCCTCTCTGTCTCTCTCTCTCTGTCTCTCCCTCTGTCTCTCCCTCTCTGTATCTCCCTCTCTGTTTCTCTCTCTGTCTCTCTCTCTCTGTCTCTCCCTCTCTGTATCTCCCTCTGCCTCTCTCTCTCTGTCTCTCTCCCTGTCTCTCCCTCTGTCTCTCCCTCTCTGTATCTCCCTCTGTCTCTCCCTCTCTGTATCTCCCTCTCTGTTTCTCTCTCTGTCTCTCCCTCTCTGTATCTCCCTCTGTCTCTCTCCCTGTCTCTCTCCCTGTCTCTCTCTCTCTGTCTCTCCCTCTCTGTATCTCCGTCTGTCTCTCCCTCTCTGTATCTCCCTCTCTGTATCTCCCTCTCTGTTTCTCTCTCTGTCTCTCCCTCTCTGTATCTCTTTCTCTGTCTCTCTCTCTCTGTCTCTCTCCCTGTCTCTCTCTCCCTCTCTCTCTCTCTGTCTCTCCTGTCTGTATCTCTCTCTGTCTCTACCTCTCTGTATCTCCCCTCTCTGTATCTCCTCTCTGTTTCTCTCTGTCTCTCCCTCTCTGTATCTCCCTCTGTCTCTCTCTCTCTGTCTCTCTCCCTGTCTCTCTCTCTGTCTCTCCCTCTCTGTATCTCCCTCTCTGTATCTCCCTCTCTGTTTCTCTCTCTGTCTCTCCCTCTCTGTATCTCCCTCTGTCTCTCCCTCTCTGTATCTCCCTCTCTGTATCTCCATCTCTGTTTCTCTCTCTGTCTCTCTCTCTGTATCTCCCTCTGTCTCTCCCTCTCTGTATCTCCCTCTCTGTTTCTCTCTCTGTCTCTCTCTCTCTGTCTCTCTCTCTGTATCTCCCACTCTGTCTCTCTCTCTCTGTCTCTCTCTCCCTGTCTCTCCTCTGTCTCTCCCTCTCTGTATCTCCCCTCTCTGCCATCTCCCTCTCTGTATCTCCCTCTCTGTATCTCTCTCTGTCTCTCTCTCTGTATCTCCCTCTCTGTATCTCCCTCTCTGTATCTCACTCTCTGTCTCCTCTGTGTATCTCTCTCTGTATCTCCCTCTCTGTATCTCCCTCTGTCTCTCTCTCTCTGTCTCTCTCCCTGTCTCTCTCTCTGTCTCTCCCTCTCTGTATCTCCCTCTGTCTCTCCCTCTCTGTCTCTCCCTCTGTATCTCCCTCTCTGTTTCTCTCTCTGTCTCTCCTTCTCTGTATCTCCCTCATCTCTCTCTCTCTGTCTCTCTCCTGTCTCTCTCCCTGTCTCTCTCTCTCTCTGTCTCTCCCCTCTCTGTATCTCCCTCTGTCTCTCCCTCTCTGTATCTCCCCTCTCTGTATCTCCTCTCTGTCTCTCTCTGTCTCTCTCTCTGTCTCTCTCCCTGTCTCTCCCTCTGTCTCTCCTCTCTGTCTCTCCTCTGTCTCTCCTCTCTGTATCTCCCTCTCTGTCTCTCTCTCTGTCTCTCCCTCTGTCTCTCCCTCTGTATCTCCTCTCTGTTTCTCTCTCTGTCTCTCTCTCTCTGTCTCTCCCTCTCTGTATCTCTCTCTGTCTCTCCCTCTGTATCTCCCTCTGTCTCTCCCTCTCTGTATCTCCTCTCTGTTTCTCTCTCTGTCTCTCTCTCTGTCTCTCCCTCTGTATCTCCCTCTGTCTCTCTCTCTCTGTCTCTCTCTCTGTCTCTCCCTCTCTGTATCTCCCTCTGTCTCTCCCTCTGTATCTCTCTCTCTGTCTCTCTCTCTGTCTCTCCCTCTCTGTATCTCCCTCTGTCTCTCTCTCTGTCTCTCCCTCTGTATCTCTCTCTGTCTCTCTCTCTGTCTCTCCTCTCTGTATCTCCCTCTGTCTCTCCCTCTCTGTATCTCCCTCTCTGTATCTCCCTCTCTGTTTCTCTCTCTGTCTCTCCCTCTCTGTATCTCCCTCTGTCTCTCTCTCTCTGTCTCTCTCCCCGTCTCTCTCCCTGTCTCTCTCTCTCTGTCTCTCCCTCTCTGTATCTCTCTCTGTCTCTCCCTCTCTGTATCTCCCTCTCTGTATCTCCCTCTTTCTCTCCCTCTCTGTATCTCCTTCTCTGTATCTCCCTCTCTGTTTCTCTCTCTGTCTCTCCCTCTCTGTATCTCCCTCTGTCTCTCCCTCTCTGTATCTCCCTCTGTCTCTCTCTCTGTCTCTCTGTCTCTCTCCCTGTCTCTCTCTCTCTCTGTCTCTCCCCTCTCTGTATCTCCCTCTCTCTCTTCATCTCTCTCTGTTTCTCTCTCTGTCTCTCCCTCTCTGTATCTCTCTCTGTCTCTCCCTCTCTGTCTCTCTCCCTGTCTCTCTCTCTGTCTCTCCTCTCTGCCCTCTGTCTCTCCCCTCTCTCCCTCTCTGTATCTCCCTCTCTGTTTCTCTCTCTGTCTCTCTCTTTGTCTCTCTCCCTGTCTCTCCCTCTGTCTCTCCCTCTCTGTATCTCTCTCTGTCTCTCCCTCTCTGTATCTCCCTCTCTGTTTCTCTCTATGTCTCTCTCTCTGTTTCTCTCTCTGTATCTCCCTCTCTCTGTATCTCCCCTCTCTGTATCTCCCTCTCTGTATCTCTCTGTCTCTCTCTCTGTCTCTCCTCTCTGTCTCTCCCTCTGTCTCCCCTCTGTATCTCCCTCTGTCTCTCTCTCTGTCTCTCTCCCTGTCTCTCTCCCTGTCTCTCTCTCTCTCTGTCTCTCCCTCTCTGTATCTCCCTCTCTGTATCTCCCTCTCTGTATCTCCCTCTCTGTATCTCCCTCTCTGTTTCTCTCTCTGTCTCTCCCTCTCTGTATCTCCCTCTCTGTATCTCTCTCTGTCTCTCTCTCTGTCTCTCCCTCTCTGTATCTCCCTCTGTCTCTCCCTCTCTGTATCTCCCTCTGTCTCTCTCTCTGTCTCTCTCCCTGTCTCTCTCCCTGTCTCTCTCTCTCTCTGTCTCTCCCTCTCTGTATCTCCCTCTCTGTATCTCTCTCTGTCTCTCCCTCTCTGTATCTCCCTCTCTGTTTCTCTCTCTGTCTCTCTCTCTTTGTCTCTCTCCCTGTCTCTCCCTCTGTCTCTCCCTCTCTGTATCTCCCTCTCTGTTTCTCTCTATGTCTCTCTCTCTGTCTCTCCCTCTCTGTATCTCCCTCTCTGTATCTCCCTCTCTGTATCTCCCTCTCTGTATCTCTCTCTGTCTCTCTCTCTGTATCTCCCTCTCTGTATCTCCCTCTCTGTATCTCCCTCTCTGTATCTCTCTCTGTCTCTCTCTCTGTATCTCCCTCTCTGTATCTCCCTCTCTGTATCTCCCTCTCTGTATCTCTCTCTGTATCTCCCTCTCTGTATCTCCCTCTCTGTATCTCCCTCTGTCTCTCTCTCCCTGTCTCTCTCCCTGTCTCTCCCTCTGTCTCTCCCTCTCTGTATCTCTCTCTGTCTCTCCCTCTCTGTATCTCCCTCTCTGTTTCTCTCTCTGTTTCTCTCTCTGTCTCTCTGTCTCTCCCTCTGTCTCTCCCTCTCTCTCTCTGTTTCTCTCTCTCTGTCTCTCCCTCTCTGTATCTCACTCTGTCTCTCTCTCTCAGTATCTCCCTCTGTCTCTCCCTCTCTGTATCTCCCTCTCTGTTTCTCTCTCTGTCTCTCTTTCTCTGTCTCTCCCTCTGTGTCTCTCCTCTCTGTCTCTCTCTCTCTCCCTCTCTGTATCTCCCTCTCTGTTTCTCCCTCTGTCTCTCTCTCTCTGTTTCTCTCTCTATTTCTCTCTCTGTCTCTCTCTGTCTCTCCATCTCTGTTTCTCTCTCTGTCTCTCTCTGTCTCTCCCTCTGTCTCTCCCTCTCTGTTTCTCTCTCTGTTTCTCTCTCTCTGTCTCTCTCTCTGTCTCTCTCTCTGTATCTCCCTCTCTGTTTCTCTCTCTGTCTCTCTCTCTGTCTCTCCCTCTGCCTCTCTCTCTGTGTCTCTCTCTCTCTTTCTCTGTCTCTCCCTCTCTGTATCTCCCTCTCTGTTTCTCCCTCTCTGTTTCTCTCTCTGTCTCTCCATCTCTGTATCTCCTCTGTCTCTCTCTCTCTGTCTCTCTCCCTGTCTCTCTCTCTCTGTCTCTCTCTGTCTCTTTCCCTCTCTGTATCTCTCTCTGTCTCTCTCTCTCTCTGTCTCTCTGTCTCTCCTCTGTCTCTCTCCCTGTCTCTCTCTCTGTATCTCCCTCTGTCTCTCTCTCTCTGTCTCTCTCCCTGTCTCTCTCTCTCTCCCTCTCTGTCTCTCTGTCTCTCTGTATCTCCCTCTCTGTATCTCCCCTCTCTGTTTCTCTCTCTGTCTCTCCTCTCTGTATCTCCTCTGTCTCTCTCTCTTCTCTCTCTGTCTCTCCCCTCTGTCTCTCCCTCTCTGTATCTCCCTCTGTCTCTCCCTCTCTGTATCTCCCTCTCTGTATCTCCCTCTCTCTCTGTCTCTCCTCTCTGTCTCTCTCCCTGTCTCTCCCTCTCTCCCTCTCTGTCTCTCTCTGTCTCTCTCTCTGTATCTCCCTCTGTCTCTCTCCTCTGTCTCTCCCTCTGTATCTCCCTCTGTCTCTCTCTCTCTGTCTCCCTCTCTCTTTGTATCTCCCTCTCTGTTTCCTGTCTCTCTCTCTCTCTCTGTCTCCCTCTCTGTATCTCCCTCTGCCTCTCTCTCTCTGTCTCTCCCTCTCTCCCTCTGTCTCTCCCTCTCTGTATCTCCCTCTGTCTCTCTCTCTGTCTCCCTCTCTGTTTCTCTCTGTCTCTCCCTCTCTGTCTCCCTCTGTCTCTCTCTCCCTGTCTCTCTCTGTCTCTCTCTCTCTGTCTCTCTCTCTGTCTCTCTGTCTCTCCCTCTGTATCTCCCTCTCTGTATCTCTCTCTGTTTCTCTCTCTGTCTCTCCCTCTCTGTCTACCTCTGTCTCTCTCTCTCTGTCTCTCTCTGTCTCTCTCCCTGTCTCTCTCTCTCTGTCTCTCCCTGTCTGTATCTCTCTCTGTCTCTACCTCTCTGTATCTCCCTCTCTGTATCTCCCTCTCTGTTTCTCTCTCTGTCTCTCCCTCTCTGTATCTCCCTCTGTCTCTCTCTCTCTGTCTCTCTCCCTGTCTCTCTCTCTCTGTCTCTCTCTCTGTATCTCCCTCTCTGTATCTCCCTCTCTGTTTCTCTCTCTGTCTCTCCCTCTCTGTTTCTCCCTCTGTCTCTCCCTCTCTGTATCCCCCTCTCTGTATCTCCATCTCTGTTTCTCTCTCTGTCTCTCTCTGTATCTCTCTCTGTCTCTCCCTCTCTGTATCTCCTCTCTGTTTCTCTCTCTGTCTCTCTCTCTGTCTCTCCCTCTCTGTATCTCCCTCTGTCTCTCTCTCTCTGTCTCTCTCCCTGTCTCTCCCTCTGTCTCTCCCTCTCT
>NW_027037696.1:7500-10000 GCF_034236695.1 Oncorhynchus nerka | reverse complement strand
TCCCTCTCTGTTTCTCTCTCTCTGTCTCTCCCTCTCTGTATCTCACTCTGTCTCTCTCTCTCAGTATCTCCCTCTGTCTCTCCCTCTCTGTATCTCCCTCCATGTTTCTCTCTCTGTCTCTCTTTCTCTGTCTCTCCCTCTCCGTATCTCCCTCTGTCTCTCCCTCTCTGTATCTCTCTCTGTCTCTCCCTCTCTGTATCTCCCTCTCTGTTTCTCCCTCTGTCTCTCTCTCTCTGTTTCTCTCTCTGTTTCTCTCTCTGTCTCTCTCTCTGTCTCTCCATCTCTGTTTCTCTCTCTGTCTCGCTCTCTGTCTCTCCCTCTGTCTCTCCCTCTCTGTTTCTCTCTCTGTTTCTCTCTCTGTCTCTCTCTCTGTCTCTCCCTCTCTGTATCTCCCTCTCTGTTTCTCTCTCTGTCTCTCTCTCTGTCTCTCCCTCTGCCTCTCTCTCTGTCTCTCTCTCTGCCTCTTTCTCTGTCTCTCCCTCTCTGTATCTCCCCTCTCTGTTTCTCCCTCTCTGTTTCTCTCTCTGTCTCTCCATCTCTGTATCTCCCTCTGTCTCTCTCTCTCTGTCTCTCTCCCTGTCTCTCTCTGTCTCTCTCTGTCTCTCTTCCCTCTCTGTCTCTCTCTGTCTCTCTCTCCCTGTCTCTCTCCTGTCTCTCTCTCTGTCTCTCTCTCCTGTCTCTCTCTCTGTATCTCCCTCTGTCTCTCTCTCTCTGTCTCTCTCCCTGTCTCTCTCTCTGTCTCTCCTCTCTGTCTCCCTCTGTCTCTCCCTCTCTGTATCTCCCTCTCTGTATCTCCCCTCTCTGTTTCTCTCTCTGTCTCTCCTCTCTGTATCTCCCTCTGTCTCTCTCTCTGTCTCTCTCCTGTCTCTCTCCTCTGTCTCTCCCTCTCTGTATCTCTCTCTGTCTCTCCCTCTCTGTATCTCCCTCTCTGTTTCTCTCTCTGTTTCTCTCTCTGTCTCTCCTCTGTCTCTCCCTCTGTCTCCCTCTCCATCTCCCTCTCTGTATCTCTCTCTGTCTCTCTCTGTCTCTCTCTGTCTCTCCCTCTCTGTATCTCCCTCTGTCTCTCTCTGTCTCTCTCTCTCTATCTCTCTCTCTCCCTCTGTCTCTCTCCCTGTCTCTCTCCCTGTCTCTCCCTCTGTCTCTCCCCTCTCTGTATCTCTCTCTGTCTCTCCCTCTCTGTATCTCCCTCTCTGTTTCTCTCTCTGTTTCTCTCTCTGTCTCTCTCTCTGTCTCTCCCTCTGTCTCTCCCTCTGTATCTCCCTCTCTGTTTCTCTCTCTCTGTTTCTCTCTCTGTCTCTCCCTCTCTGTCTCTCTCCCTGTCTCTCCCTCTGTCTCTCCCTCTCTGTATCTCTCTCTGTCTCTCCCTCTCTGTATCTCCCGCTCTGTCTCTCTCTCTCTGTCTCTCCCTCTGTATCTCCCTCTGTCTCTCTCTCTCTGTATCTCCTCTGTCTCTCCCTCTCTGTCTCCTCTCTGTTTCTCTCTCTGTCTCTCTCTCTCTGTCTCTCTCCTCTCTGTATCTCCTCTCTGTCTCTCTCTCTGTCTCTCTCTCTGTCTCTCCCTCTGTCTCTCCCTCTCTGTATCTCCCTCTGTCTCTCCCTCTCTGTCTCTCCTCTCTGTTTCTCTCTCTGTCTCTCCCTCTCTGTCTCTCCCTCTGTCTCTCTCTCTGTCTCTCTCTCTGTCTCTCTCTCTCTGTCTCTCCCTCTCTGTCTCTCCTCTCTGTCTCTCCTCTCTGTATCTCCTCTCTGTATCTCTCTCTCTGTTTCTCTCTCTGTCTCTCCTCTCTGTATCTCCCTCTGTCTCTCTCTCTCTGTCTCTCTCTCTGTCTCTCTCTCTGTCTCTCTCTCTCTGTCTCTCTCTGTCTGTATCTCTCTCTGTCTCTCCTCTCTGTCTCTCCCTCTCTGTATCTCCCTCTCTGTTTCTCTCTCTGTCTCTCCCTCTCTGTCTCTCCCTCTGTCTCTCTCTCTCTGTCTCTCTCCTGTCTCTCCTCTCTGTCTCTCCTCTCTGTATCTCCCTCTCTGTATCTCCCTCTCTGTTTCTCTCTCTGTCTCTCCCTCTCTGTATCTCCCTCTGTCTCTCCCTCTCTGTATCTCCCTCTCTGTATCTCCATCTCTGTTTCTCTCTCTGTCTCTCTCTCTGTATCTCCCTCTGTCTCTCTCTCTGTCTCTCTCTCTGTCTCTCTCTGCTCTCTCTCTCTGTCTCTCCCTCTCTGTATCTCCCTCTGTCTCTCTCTCTCTGTCTCTCTCCCTGTCTCTCCCTCTGTCTCTCCCTCTCTGTATCTCCCTCTCTGTATCTCCCTCTCTGTATCTCCCTCTCTGTATCTCTCTCTGTCTCTCTCTCTGTATCTCCCTCTCTGTATCTCCTCTCTGTACTCTCTCTCTGTCTCTCCCTCTCTGTACTCTCTCTCTGTCTCTCCCTCTGTATCTCCCTCTCTGTATCTCCCTCTGTCTCTCTCTCTCTGTCTCTCTCTCTGTCTCTCTCTCTGTCTCTCCTCTCTGTCTCT
>NW_027037696.1:0-5000 GCF_034236695.1 Oncorhynchus nerka | reverse complement strand
CTGTCTCTCCTCTCTGTCTCTCTCTCTGTTTCTCTCTCTGTCTCTCTCTCTGTCTCTCCTCTCTGTCTCTCTCTCTGTTCTTCTCTGTCTCTCTCTCTGTCTCTCCCTCTGTCTCTCTCTCTGTCTCTCTCTGCCTCTCTCTGTCTCTCCTCTCTGTATCTCCTCTCTGTTTCTCCTCTCTGTCTCTCTCTCTGTCTCTCATCTCTGATCTCTCCTCTGTCTCTCTCTCTCTGTCTCTCTCTCTGTCTCTCTCTCTGTCTCTCTCTGTCTCTTTCCCTCTCTGTATCTCTCTCTGTCTCTCTCTCCTGTCTCTCTCTCTGTCTCTCTCTGTCTCTCTCTGTCTCTCTCTCTGTATCTCCCTCTGTCTCTCTCTCTCTGTCTCTCTCCCTGTCTCTCTCTCTCTGTCTCTCCCTCTCTGTATCTCCCTCTGTCTCTCCCTCTCTGTATCTCCCTCTCTGTATCTCCCTCTCTGTCTCTCTCTCTGTCTCTCCTCTCTGTATCTCCCTCTGTCTCTCTCTCTCTGTCTCTCTCCTCTGTCTCTCCTCTCTGTCTCTCCTCTCTCTGTCTCTCTCTCTGTCTCTCCCTCTCTGTATCTCTCTCTCTGTTTCTCTCTCTGTCTCTCTCTCTGTCTCTCTCTTCTCTGTATCTCCCTCTCTGTATCTCCCTCTCTGTCTCTCTCTCTGTCTCTCTCTGTCTCTCTCTCTGTCTCTCTCTGTCTCTCTCTCTCTGTATCTCTCTCTGTCTCTCTCTCTCGTATCTCCCTCTCTGTATCTCCCTCTGTCTCTCTCTCTCCTGTCTCTCTCCTCTGTCTCTCCTCTGTCTCTCCTCTGTATCTCTCTGTCTCTCTCTCTCTGTATCTCCTCTCTCTCTCTCTCTCTCTCTCTGTCTCTCTGTCTCTCCTCTGTCTCTCTCTGTCTCTCTCTCTGTCTCTCTCTCTGTCTCTCCCTCTCGTCTGTCTCTCTTCTCTGTCCTCTGTCTCTCCTCTCTGTCTCCTCTCTGTCTCTCTCTGTCTCTCTTCTCTGTCTCTCCTCTGTCTATCTCCCTCTGTCTCTCCTCTGTCTCTCTCTGTCTCTCCCTCTCTGTCTCTCTCTGTTTCTCCTCTCTGTCTCTCTCTGTCTCTCTCTCTGTTTCTCTCTCTGTCTCTCTCTCTGTCTCTCCATCTCTGTCTCTGTTCTCTCTGTCTCTCCTCTCTGTCTCTCCTCTCTGTCTCTCCCTCTGTCTCTCTCTCTCTGTCTCTCTCTCTGTCTCTCCCTCTGTCTCTCCCTCTGTCTCTCCCTCTCTGTCTCTCTCTCTGTCTCTCTCTCTGTCTCTCCCTCTGTCTCTCTCGTCTCTCTCTCTGTCTCTCTGTCTGTCTCTCTCTCTGTCTCTCTCTCTGTCTTCTCCCTCTCTGTCTCTCTCTCTGTTCTCCTCTGTCTCTCTCCTCTCTCTGTCTCTCTCCTGTCTCTGTTCTCTGTCTCTTTCCCTCTCTGTCTCTCTCTCTCTCTCTCTGTCTCCCTGTCTCTCTCTCTGTCTCTCTCTCTGTCTCTCTCTCTGTCTCTCTCTCTGTCTCTCCTCTCTGTCTCTCTCTCTCTGTCTCTCTCTCTGTTCTCTCTCTCTCTGTCTCTCTCTCTGTATCTCCCTCTGTCTCTCCTCTCTGTCTCTCCCTCTCTGTATCTCTCTCTGTCTCTCTCTCTCTGTCTCTCCTCTCTGTATCTCCCTCTGTCTCTCTCTCTCTGTCTCTCTCTCTGTCTCTCCCTCTGTCTCTCCCTCTCTGTCTCTCTCTGTCTCTCCCTCTCGTATCTCCTCTCTGTCTCTCTGCCTCTGTATCTCTCTCTGTCTCTCCTCTGTCTCTCTCTCTCTGTTTCTCTCTCTGTCTCTCTCTCTGTCTCTCCTCTCTGTCTCTCCTCTGTATCTCTCTCTGTTTCTCTCTCTCTCTCTCTCTCTCTCTGTCTCTCTCTCTGTCTCTCTCTCTGTCTCTCTCTCTGTCTCTCCTCTCTGTCTCTCCTCTCTGTATCTCTCTCTCTGTCTCTCTCTCTCTCTGCTCTCTCTGTCTCTCCTCTGTATCTCTCTCTCTGTCTCTCTTCTCTCTGTCTCTCTGTCTCTCTCTCTGTCTCTCCCTCTGTCTCTCTCTCTGTATCTCCCTCTGTCTCTCTCTCTGATCTCTCTGTCTCTCTCTCTGTCTCTCTCTCTCGTCTCTCCCTCTCTGTCTCTCTCTCTGTCTCTCTCTCTCTGTCTCTCTCTCTCTGTCTCTCTCCTCTGTCTCTCCTCTCTGTATCTCTCTCTGTCTCTCTCTCTCTGTCTCTCTCTCTGTCTCTCTCTCTGTCTCTCTCTGTCTCTCTCTCTGTCTCTCTCTCTGTCTCTCTCTCTGTCTCTCCTCTCTGTATCTCTCTCTCTGTCTCTCCTCTCTGTCTCTCTCTCTCTCTCTGTATCTCCTCTCTCTGTCTCTCTCTCTGTCTCTCTCTCTGTCTCTCCCTCTGTCTCTGCTCTCTCTGTCTCTCTCTCTGTCTCTCTGTCTCTCTCTCTCTCTCTCTCTCTCTCTCTCTCTCTCTGTCCTCTCTCTCTGCTCTCCTCTGTCTCTCTCTGCTCTCTCTCTGTCTCCTCTCTGTCTTCTCTCTCTGTCTCTCTCTCTGTCTCTCTCTCTGTCTCTCCCTCTGTCTTCTCTCTGTCTCTCTCTCTGTCTCTCTCTCTCTCTCTCTCTGTTCTCCCTCTGTCTCTCTCTCTGTCTCTCCTTCTCTCTCTCTCTGTCTCTCTGTCTCTCTCTCATCTCTCTGTCTCTCTCTGTCTCTCCTCTGCTCTCTCTCTCTGTCTCTCTCTCTGTCTTCTCCCTGTCTCTCTCCTCTCTGTCTCTCCCTCTCATCTCTCTGTCTCCTCCTGTCTCTCCTCTATCTCTCCTCTCTGTCTCTCTCTCTGTCTCTCCTCTGTCTCTCCTCTGCTCTCTCTCTCTGTCTCTCTCCTCTGTCTCTCTCTGTCTCTTCTCTGTATCTCTTCTCTTCTGTCTCTCTCTGTCTTCTCTCTGTCTCTCCTTTGCTTCGCCTCTGTCTCTCCCTCTCTGTCTCTTCTCTGTCTCTCCCTCTCTCTGTATCTCTCTCTCTCTTGTCTCTCTCTCTGTCTCTCCTCTCTGTATCTCTCTCTGTCCTCTCCTCTCTGTATCTCCTCTCTGATCCCTCTGTCTCTCTCTCTGCTCTCTCTCCTCTGTATCTCCTCTGTCTCTTCCTCTCTGTATCTCCCTCTGTCTCTCTCTCTGTACTCTCTCTCTGTCTCTCTCTCTGTCTCTCTGTCTCTCTCTGTCTCTCCCTTCTGTATCCCTCCTCTGTATCTCCCTCTGTATCTCCCTCTGTCTCTCCTCTCTGTCTCTCTCTCTGTCTCTTCTCTGTCTCTCCCTCGTCGTCCCTCTCCTTCTCCCTCTGTATCTCCTCTCTGTTTCTCTCTCTGTCTCTCCCTCTCTGTCTCTCCTCTCTCTGTTCTCTCTTGTCTCTCTCTGTCTCTCCCTCAGCTCTCTCCCTCTCTGTCCCTCTCTCTGTATCTCCCTCTGTCTCTCCTCTCTGTATCTCCCTCTCTGTCTCTCCCTCTGTACTCTCCTCTGTCTCTCTCTCTGTCTCTCTCTCTGTCTCTCTCTCTGTTATCTCTCACCTCTGTCTTCTTCTCTGTCTCTCTCTGTCTCTCCCTCTGTCTCTCTCTCTGTTCTCCTCTCTAGTCATCTCCTCTCTGTCTCTCCTCTGCCTCTCTCTCTCTGCCCTCTCTCTCTCTGTCTTCTCTCTCTGTCTCTCCTCTCTGTCTCTCCCTCTGTCTCTCCCTCTGTTTCTCTCTCTGTCTCTCCCTCTCTGTATCTCCTCTCTGTTCCTCTCTCTGTCTCTCTCTCTGTCTCTCTTCTGTCTGCTCCCTCTGTCTCTCCCTCTCTATCTCTCTGCTCTGCTTCTCTCCTCTGTCTCTCCCTCTCTCTGTCCCTCTGTCTCTCCTCCTGTCTCTCTCTCTGTCTCTCTGTCTCTGCTCTCTGTCTCTCTCTCTCTGTCTCCTCTCTCTGTCTCTCTCTCTCTCTTCATGTCTCTCTTTCTGTCTCTCCCTCATTCTGTCCCTCTGCTCTCCCTGTTTCTCTGTTCTCCTCTCTATCCTCTTGTCTCTCCCTCTCTGTCTCTCCCTGTCTCCTCTGTCTCTCCCTCTCCGTTCTCTCTCTGTCTCTCTCTCTGTCTCTCCTCTCTGTCTCTCCTCTCTGTCTCTCTCTGTCTGTCCCTCTGCTCTCCCTCTGTCTCCCTCTGTCTCTCTCTCTCTCCCTCTGTCTGTCTCTCTCTGTCTCTCTCTCTCTGTATCTCTCCTCTGTCTCTCCCTCTCTGTATCTCCCTCTCTGTTTCTCTCTCTGTCTCTCTGTCTCTCTCTCTGTCTCCTCTGTCTCTCCCTCTCTGTCCTCTCTCGTCTCTCTCTTCTCTCTCTCTCTCTCCTCTCTGTATCTCCCTCTCTGTCTCTCTCATTTCTGTCTCTTCTCCTCTATCTCCTCTGTTTCCCTCTGTCTCTCTCTCTCTGTCTCTCCTCTCTGTATCTCCCTCTGTCTCTCCCTCTGTCTCTTTCCCCTCTAGTCTCTCTCCCTCTGTCTCTCCCTCTGTATCTCTCCTCTGTCTCTCTCTCTGTCTCTCCTCTGTCTCTCTCTCTGTCTCTCCCTCTGTCTCCCTGTCTCTCCTCCCTCTCTGTCTCTCTCTGTCTCTCTCTCTTGTCTCTCTCTCTGGTCTCTCCCTCTGTCTCTCCCTCTCTGTCTCTCCTCCTCTGTCTCTCCCTCTCTGTTTCTCTGTTCTTCTCTGTCTCTCTCTGTCTCTCCTCTGTATCTCCCTCTGCTCTTTCTCTCTGTCTCTCCCTCTGTCTCTCCCTGTTATCTCTCTGTGATCTCCTCTGTCTCTCCCTCTGTATCTCCCTCTGTTTCTCTCTGTATTCTCCTCTCTGTATCTCCCTCTGTATCGCCCTCTCTGTCTCTCCTCTCTGTACTCTCCTCTGTATCTCTCTCTGTCTCTCCTCTGTCTCTCCCTCTCTGTATCTCC
>NW_027037695.1:0-21628 GCF_034236695.1 Oncorhynchus nerka | reverse complement strand
CCTTCAGGCAAGTCAGAGGTCTTTTTAATTTTTCTGCCTGACGATTATGATCAATTGCCTGAGAATGTAAATAGTTAATTCACACAGACATGCCATACTAGCTGCCCTTTACTGACACAAGGGAGGAATCAAAGACCTGATAGAATAAAGAATTTTAGTTATCAGCAAAAAATAATTATCAGACCAGGCTCAAATTGCCGGACTGACATAAATTGTCTGTCTTTCACTTAAACAATGGGGTGAGGAACCAGAAAGATCAGTTAGGCTATTGGAATTATTTTTACAGTTTTGGTTTCACCTGATCAATATGGCAACCTAAGAGGAGGCTCAACTTGAGTCACTGTTCAGAGTTCACTTGCCCTAGGCAATAGGGCAACCCTTTATGTCAATCCTGGTACATGTCATTTAGCAGACACTTTTATCCAAAGCAACTTTGTCATTCGTGCATACATTGGCATCTAACCCACTATTCTGGTGTCGCAAGCACAATTCTATACCTGAAGGGCTGGTATGACAAGGGTGTGGGGCAGGGTTGGTTGTGCAATGTTAACAGAACAAAGGCCTTCCACCAGTCCAATAGAAAAGCAATTCTTTGGTAGTCAAACTATTCAGTTGGTCCATTATCAAAACCGTAGATATTGTGTGTCACGAACTCACACCTTGAGATCCGAGGCGTGGCTTCTCTATTCTGTTCGTAGTGTTTGACGTCATATTGCCATTTATTTTGAGGAGAGTTACACATGCTTCCATTTACACACCAATTAGATCTAGGTGTTCTATTGAAGATGTGTTTATCAAGTCATGTCTGTATCGGCCACATTCTACCCACTTAGAATGTGGAAATGTAGCATAATTCTTCTAATAATGGTAAGAAGAATTTTATTTGTATTTATTTTACTTAACCTTTATTTAACTAGGCAAGTCAGTTAAGAAAATTATTATTTACCAAAACACATGACCTTTGTTTTGGATGTGTTCAGAACAAAATTAAGGGTAGAGAAAGCTTGTTGGACACTAAGAAAGCTTTGTTGTAGAGCATTTAACACAAAATCCGGGGATGGGCCAGCTGCGTATATGACCGTGTCATATGCATATAAATGGATGAGAGAGCTTCCTACTGCCTGAGCTAAGAATGACGCTAGGAAGAATGCTGGCTTTCTATGTAACACCTTGATTGAGTTATACACTGTAAGACGCATTGTCTGAAATGTGCTACTCAATTTATGACGAGGTAAGCCTATTGTACATCACAAATTATACGCGTGGTCTGATGGCTAGCAAAAAGGTGTTTCTACTAGTGTTAATTTTGGCAGCAAATGGTGACTGAAATATTTGTCAAACAACTATTTTTCAGTGGCAATTGACGAGACTATAACTGACAAAAAAATGTATTTCAGTTTACTAAGTGGACTGGGAAAGAGTTTTTGGACCGATCGCTTCACCTTCACTAACCTGCCTTTTTTAAGTAGCTACCCTTTGCCTGGTTGAGAAACACAAGCCCAAAAAACACATTAATAATAAAACGGTCTAGGTGTGTTTTTCTCTCCCTTGAGTAGGCTATAGAAGAGTAGGCCATCTTTGAATTTGTAGTCTCGCTCAGCCCTCCCACCATGGGACTAGTCCCTCCCTCTGCAACTGGATCTTGGACTTCCTGACGTGTCGGCCCCAGGTGGTGAGGGTAGGCAACAACACCTCCGCCAGGCTGACCCTTAGCACGGGGCCCCTCAGGGGTGTGTGCCTCGTCCCCTCCTGTACTTCCTGTTCACCAACGATTGCGTGGTCGTGCACGACTCCCAACACTATCAAGTTTGCTGAAGATATAACGGTGGTCGGCCTGATCACTGACGGAGACGAGTCAGCCTACAGGGAGGAAGTCAGGCTTAGCAGTGTGGTACCAGGACAAAACTTCTCCCTCAACGTCAGTAAGACCAATGAGCTGATTGTGGACTACAGGAGAAAGGGGAGAGCATGCCCCCATCCACATCAATGGAGCTGTTGTGAAGTGGGTTGAGATCCTGGCGTTCATATCGCTAAGGACTTAACATGGTCCACACTAGAGGTCGACCGATTATGATTTTTCAACGCCGATACCGATTATTGGAGGACCAAAAAAGCCGATACCGATTAATCAGACTATTTTTAGTTCTTTATTTGTAATAATGACAATTACAACAATACTGAATGAACACTTATTTTAACTTAATATAATACATCAATAAAATAAAATCTATTTAGCCTCAAGTAAATAATGAAACATGTTCAATTTGGTTTAAATAATGCAAAAACAAATTGTTGGAGAAGAAAGTAAAAGTGCAATATGTGCTATGTAAGAAAGCTAACGTTTCAGTTCCTTGCTCAGAACATGAGAAAATATGAAAGCTGGTGGTTCCTTTTAACATGAGTCTTCAATATGCCCAGGTAAAAAGTTTTAGGTTGTAGTTATTGTAGGACTATTTCCTCTATACCATTTGTATTTCATTAACCTTTGACTATTGGATGTTCTTATAGGCACTTTAGTATTGCCAGTGTAACAGTATAGCCTCCGTCCCTCTCCTCGCTCGAATCAGCAACACAACGACAACAGCCACCATCGAAGCAGCGTTACCCATGCAGAGCAAGGGGAACAACTACTAGAAGGCTCAGAGCGAGTGACGTTTGAGACACTATTAGCGCGCACTAACTAGCTAGCCATTTCACTTCGGTTACACCAGCCTCATCTCGGGAGTTGATAGGCTTGAAGTCATAAACAGCGCAATGCTTGACGCACAACGAAGAGCTGCTGGCAAAACGCACAAAAGTGCTGTTTGAATGAACGTTTACGCGCCTGCTTCTGCCTACTTGTATGCTCAGTCAGATTATATGCAACGCTGGACACGCTAGATAATATCTAGTAATATCATCAACCATGTGTAGTTAACTAGTGATTATGATTGTTTTTTTTTATAAGATAAGTTTAATGCTAGCTAGCAACTTACGCGAATGCAGTAAGCCAAGGTAACAGGCAGTCTCCTTGGAGAAGGCAACGAGAGAGAGGCAGGTCGTTATTGCGTTGGACTAGTTAACTATAAGGTTGCAAGATTGGATCCCCCGAGCTGACAAGGTGAAAATCTGTCGTTCTGCCCCTGAACGAGGCAGTTAACCCAGCGTTCCTAGGCCGTCATTGAAAATAAGAATGTGTTCTTAACTGACTTGCCTCGTTAAAAAAGGTATAAAAATACATTTTAAAAATTGGCAAATCGGCACTCAAAAATACCGATTTCCGATTGTTATGAAAACTCGGCCAGTCCGATTAATCGGTCGACCTCTAGTCCACACACCCGCAGTCGTGAAGCGTGAACTGCAGCGCCTCTTCCCCCCCAGGAGGCTGGAAAGATTTGGCATGGGCACTCAGATCCTCAAAGTTCTACAGCTGCGCCATCGAGAGCACCTTGAATGGCTGCCTCACCACTTGGTATGGCAATTGTACTGCCCTTGACCGCAAAGTGATATAAAGGGTGGCGCGAACAGCCCAGCACATCACTGGGACTACTGGGGCTGAGCTCCCTGCCATCCAGGAAATCTATACTGAACAAAAATATAAACGCAATGATTTCAACAAAACATTTTTTTTGAGTTTTACAGTTCCTTATAAGGAAATCAGTTAATTGAAAGAAATTCATTAGGCCCTAATCTATGGATTTCACATGACTAGAAGGGCGCAGCCATGGATGGGCCTGGAAGGGCATAGGCCGACCCACTGGGGAGCCAAGCCCAGCCAGTCAATGAGTTTTTCCTCACAAAAGGGGCTTATTACAGACAAAAATTGTTCTCAGTTTCATCAGCTGTCAGGGTGGCTGGTCTCAGACGATCCCACAGGTGACGAAGCCGGATGTGGAGGTCCTGGTCTGGCATGATTACAGGAGGTCTGCTGATGTGAGTCTGGTTGGACCTAATGCCAAATTCTCTAAAATGACATTGGAGGCGGCGTATGGTTGAGAATTCTCTGGCAACAATTCTGGTGGACATTCCTGCAATCAGCATGCCAATTGCACACTCCCTCAACTTGAGACCTCTTTGTGTTATGTGACAACTTCACATTTTAACGTGGCCTTTTGTTGTCCCGAGTACAAGGTGCACCTGTGTAATGATTATGCTGGTTAAATGAAAACAGATTTGTGCACAATTTGAGATAAGCTTTTTGTGTGTAAGGAACATTTCTGGGATATTTTATTTCAGCTCATGAAACATGGGACCAGTACTTTTACATGTTGAATTTATATTTTTGGTCAGTGTATATATCAGGCGGTGTCAGAGAAAGGCCTGAAAAATTCCCAAAGACTCCAGTCACCCAAGCCATAGACTGTTCACTCTGCTACTGTCCGGCAAACCGTATCAGGGCATTGTCTCCTGGACCAATAGGCTCCGAGACCGCTTCTAACCATAAGACCGCTAAATAGCCAGACTACTAAATAGTCAATTAATGGTACCCAAACCATCTCATGCGGTCATTCTCACACCGACACAACACAAACATACACACGTTTACACTCATTTGCTGCTGCTACTGTTTTTTTAATTAGACTCTTATCTATCCTGATGCCTACCCTGCCTTAATGTACATATCTATGTCTAATACCTCTGATCTCTGTACATTGACCTGATACTCCTTGTGTATATAGCTCTATTCTTGTGTATTTTATTCCTTGTTAGTTACTATTCTTTTTTTTTTAACTCTGCATCGTTGGGAATGGTTTGTAAGCTAGTATTTTACTGTTACGTCTACACCAGTGTTATTCAGTGCATGTGATAAATGAAATTTGATTTGATACATTGAATTTCAATCTACAATGTTCATACTTTTTTCAGTCGAACGTGGCCCTGTTAAAATTACCAGTAGCCTATATGCAAAAAGATTTTGGTGTGCACAGAAAGAAAAAGGGATAGCAAACAATTTGACTACTTGCCACTATGCTATATCTGACTGGGTAAATAATTTGTTCTGACTTCATGTGGACCCAGTGGCCTGACTTGAGCACTGGTCCCTGGACTTGAGCACAAGGGACTTGGGAAATCTACTACATCTCTGGGCAAAATAGTAATTCGCTCCCGTTCTACTTTTAGACCTCAATGTGGCTGCGGCGTCTGTGGAACGTTGATAACAATGACGTGACTGTGATGGAGATGTGTAACCCAAGCTACTTTGCCAATAGCCTGCTTTGCGGCACCATCTTGTGATTGTGCTTTGCGCTCTCAATTCAGAGGGCTTTATTGGCATTGCCAAAGCAAGTGAACTGGATAACAGTTAACAATACACTTACACAAGTTTCAAGAATATACATTTCAAATGTGTTATTATGGCTATGTACAGTGTTACAATGTACCAAAGGAAAAATAAACATATGGGTTGTATTTACAATGGTGTTTGTTCACTGGTAGCCCTTTTCTTGTGACAACGGGTCACAAATCCTGCTGCTGTGATTGCACACTGGTATTTGGAGTTATCAAAATTGGATTTGTTTTCTAAGTCTTTGTGTCTGCGTAATCTGAGGGGAAATATGTCTGGTCATACATTTGGCAGGAGGGTAGGAAGTGCAGCACAGTTTCCACCTCCATTTTGTGGGCAGTCTGCACAGCCTGTCTTGAGAGCCAGGTCTGCCTACGGCGGCGCCTGCCCAATAGCAAGGCTCTCGCTCTCTACACTTGTCTGTTTTGTATGTAATGTGCAACGTCTATGCGGGCTTGAATTGGGAATTTACATGGGCAGATAATTCGTATATAATATTCTTACTGTATATGTTTGTCATTTCTGCTGTTGGGAAGAGAATAGGAAGTTATGCGGAAAAATGTTGGTAGGACAAAGCTATATGTTTGTGCACATGAAAGTCGGATATATGTTTGCTATAAGTTAGCTCATTGTGCAAATGTATTTGTTTTCAATAAACATTGGAGACTTCACTATTTAATCTAAGCCAATCCGGGCTGTTTTGCCTGATTTTAGTTGCTCACGTTTTGGTTTTGTTGCTAAACAGCCAACCCGTCTATAAAGAATGAGGGGAAAATATATCAGTTGCTTGGCGACATGGACAAAAATCCATATCATGATAAATTGACTGAATTATCACTAACGATGAGTTGAACGATTAAATGTATAACATACTTTTTACTTTTCCATGAACTACTACTTTCAATGCTCTACCTATCAGTTGTCCCGTTTTAGCAATCACCCGTGTTGGGGTAATGCCTTAACCTGTTACTTTTATATGTAATCAGACTGCTTTTTATGAGTAACGGAGTGAAGTACCGCATTTTCAAATTGGGCAATGTTAGTTAATTTATCAAATGATGCCTGCGTTACTTTCGGAATCAGATCTCTACCCGGGTGTGTTTCCATGATCTGATCTCTACTTGTTTCCTCAGTTCTTATGCGAGCTGAGAGGCTGTTTGGAGAAATGTCATGACAGCTGCTGTCAGTAGAATTGTATAGAGGGCGCACCTCTGATCTTTGCCATTGATCCCTTCTGTGATGGCAAAGCCCATAGCGGGTTTTCCTGTCTAGTGGAAATGGTCCCCTCTATACATCTCTATTAGTCTGTAACCAGACCTGGCGGCTCGTGAGATTTAGACTAAATACAGTGCATTTGGAAAGTGTTCAGACCCCCTTTTCCACATTTTATTACAAATAAAACTGAAGTATCATATTTACATAAGTATTCAGACCCTTTACTCAGTACTTTGTTGAATCACCTTTGGCAGTGATTGCAGCCTTCGAGTCTTCTTGGGTATCACGCTACAAGCTTGACACACTTGTCTTTGAGGAGTATCTCCCATTTTCCTCTGCAGATCCTCTCAAGCACTGTCAGGTTAGATGTTGAGCGTCGCTGCACAGCTATTTTCAGGTCTCTCCAGAGATGTTAGATTGGGTTCAAGTCTGGGCTCTAGCTGGGCCACTCAAGGACATTCAGAGACTTGTCCCGAAGCCACTCCTTGGCTGTGGGTTTATTGTCGTTGTCCTGTTGGAAGGTGAACCTTTGCCCCAGAGCACTCTGGAGCACATTTTTTTTAAATCAAGGATTTCTCTATACTTTGCTCTGTTAATCTTTCCCTCAATCCTGACTAGTCTCCCAGTCCCTGAAAAACATCCCCATAGCATGATGCTGCCACTACCATGCTTCACTGTAGGGATGGTGCCAGGTTTCCTCCAGATGTGACGCTTTGCATTCAGGCCAAAGAGTTCAATCTTCAATCTAAGAGTCTTTAGGTGCCTTTTCGCAAACTCCAAGCAGGCTGTCATGTGCGTTTTACTGGGGAGTGGCTTCTGTCTGGCCACTGCACCAATCAGGCCTTTATGGTAGAGTGCTGCAGGGATGGTTGTCCTTCTGGAAGGTTCTCCGATCTCCACAGAGGAATTCTGGAGCTCTGTCAGTGACCATCGGGTTCTTGATGACCTCCCTGAGCAAGGCCCTTCTCCCTCTTTTGTCAGGGTTGCCTCAGGGGTACGCGCAATGCCGCGTCAAATAATGAACATCCAATCACATTAACCATTACTCTCTCGCGGGAATTCCACTAACAGTCTGTATGTAGCTGCTGCTCCTTCCGTTATCTCGAAAATAGATAAATGGTTTTTAAAAAGGCCCGTGTCCATAGAGACGCGTACGAGCTCTACTGTTAGTACTGCTACTACCAGCAGTACTATACCTGCACCTGTCAACAACAAGTTGTTCTGCTTCCACGAGCACATCCAATGCTAGCATCAGTAATTCTACATTTGTTGTTCGCCCATCTATCATGGACACTGACAGTTGTGAATCTGTTGCACCCGAAGGGCTTCTGCCCCCTTACCCAGGAAATGTCCGAACAACAGACAGGGACGTTTGACCATTGAAGAGGCGCAAATATGATGAGAACTACATTGATTTGGGGTTCACTTATATTGAGAGTAGTGCCTTTCCTCAGCCACAGTGTGTTACATGTGCAAAAATACTGTCTCACAACTCGATGAAACCTTCACTCTTGCGCATACATTTAGAAACGGAACATGCCAATTTGAAGAATAAACCACAGGAGTTTGAGCAAGAATTAAGAATACTTCTGAGTAGTAAGACATGTATAAAAGCAACAGATACCATTTTAATAAGAATGAGACTAAAAGTGTCTTATGTGGTGAGCTACCGAGTGGCTAGGACAGGCAAGCCCCATACTATTGGCTGTGACAAGGCCCCAAAAACTATACAGACCATGCCTTCATCAAACAACACTGTTTCACGACGCATCAGTGACATGGCAGGAGATGTTTTTGAAACAATTACTGCTTTGCATACAAGCCAGTGAATTCTATGCATTACAGCTGGATGAGTCAACAGATGTGGCGGGCCTGGTGCAGCTCCTGGTATATGTCCGTTACTTTTATGGGGGGGGGGGGGGTCAATTTTAAGGAAGGCATCCTCTTCAGGAAACCAGGACAACAGGAGAGGATATTTTTAAAGTACTGGACAGCTTTGTGACATCAAATGGACTTTGGTGGTCAAGATGTGTTGGTATCTGTACTGATGGCACAAAATGACAGAGACATAGTGGAGTGGTAACGTGAGTGCAAGCAGTTGCTTCTGACGCCACTTGGGTACACTGCAGCATCCCCCGAGAGGATCTTGCTGCCAAGGGAAGTACCTGACAGCTTTGTTAAAGCAAGGCCCCTGAACTCTCGTGTATTTTCTGCATTATGCAATGATATGGGCAGCGACCATGTACCGCTTTTACAACGTACAGAAGTGCGCCATTTTTTTTTTTAATTGAGGGAGGAGCTTAGTTTTTAATTTTACTGACCATAATTTTCACTTGTCTGACCGTTTGCGTGATGAGTTTCTCACACGACGGGCCTATCTGGGTGATTTTGTTTTTTCTCGCCTGAATGATCTGAATCTAGGATTACAGGGACTCTACACAACTATATCCAATGTGCGGGACAAAATTGAGGCTGTGATTAAGAAGCTGGAGATCTTCTCTGTCTGCATTAGGACAACACGCAGGTCAACACAAGGACACGCAGGTCAACACAAGGACACGCAGGTCAACACAAGGACACGCAGGTCAACACAAGGACACGCAGGTCAACACAAGGACACGCAGGTCAACACAAGGACACGCAGGTCAACACAAGGACACGCAGGTCAACACAAGGACACGCAGGTCTTTCCATCCATTGTATGATTTTCTTTTGTGTGCAAATCAACTCAAGCTTACGGACAATGTGATATAGCGAAGCACCTGAGTGAGCTGGGTGCACATTCTACGCAGGTACTTTCCCGAAACGGACGACAACTGGATTCGTTATCCCTTTCACGCCCTGCCTCCAGTCTACTTACCAATATCTGACGAAGAGCGCCTCATCGAAATTGCAACAAGCGATTCTGTGAAAATGTAATCAAAGCCACTGCCAGATTTCTGGATTGGGCTGCACTCAGAGTTTCCTGCCTTGGCAAATCAGGCTGTTAAGACACTGATGCCCTTTGCAACCACATACCTATGTGAGAGTGGATTCTCGGCCCTCGCTAGCATGAAAACTAAATACAGGCACAGACTGTGTGTGGAAAATTATTTAAGACTGAGACTCTCCAATACAACATAACATTGCAGAGTTATGTGCATCCTTTCAAGCACACCCTTCTCATTAACCTGTGGTGAGTTATTCACAATTTGATGAACAAATAAGGTTTTATATGTAAGGCGGCCTGACAAGAGCTAAATGATTTATTATGATTTGTTCCTGGTTCTATAAGAGTTCTTCCACTTCCACGCGCCGTGTTACACAATACTCATTCTTACATTTATTAAACATATCATATATGAGTGGGTGTGGCAGGCTTACAATGATGGCAAAAAACATTTGAGAGTGCGCTGACTTTGGCGCTAGAGGGGCTACGCAGCTGTGGCTGTTCAAAGGAGAGCTCTACAGACAATTCCTTCAACCTTATATAGACAGGTGTGTGTCTTTCCAAATCATGTCCAATCAATTGAATTTACCAAAGGTGACTCGATTTAATCAAGTTGTAAATATCTCAAGGATTATGTGGAAACAGGATGCACCTCTGAGCTCCAATTTTGGTCTCCTAATAAAGGGTCTGAATAGTTATGTAAATAAGGCATTTCTGGATTTTCTTTTTTTAAATACATTTATAGAAATTCTAAACGCAGTTTTTGCTTTGTCATTATGGGGTATTGTGAAGATTGAGGAAAACATTGAATCCATTTCAGAATAAGGCTGTAACGTAACAATGTGGGAAAAGTGAAGGGGTCTGAATACTTTCCGGATGCACTGTAGGTAGGAGCAGCAAATCCATCTTTGGTGCACTCTCCTTGCTCCCTATGACTGTCAAACAAATGGTGAGATTTTGTTTTTTTTATGGAAGTAATGCAAAGTAGTATAATAGTAACGCGTTGCATTTCTACATAACAATATTGTAAAGTAGTTCATTAAACAAAAATTATTTTAATATTTATTTTTCAAGTGACTTATCCTATTAGCTGCATTATTTAATTTCAAACTTCACATTTCTCTACTTTAGTGTAATTTCTCTCAATATTCAAATGCCCTCTAATTTATTTCAGCTCTATTACATTTACATTACATTTAAGTCATTTAGCAGACGCTCTTATCCAGAGCGACTTACAAATTGTGCATTCACCTTATGACATCACACTAGGCCTATGTATACTGAACAAAAATGTTGGTCCCATGTTTAATGAGCTGAAATAAAGAATCCCGGAATTTCCCATATGCAAAAATACTTATTTCTCTAAAAGGTTGTGAACAAGTGGTTTACATCCCTCTTAGTGAGCATTTCTCCTTTGCCAAGATAATCCATGCACCTGACTGGTGTGGCATATAAACAAGCTGATTTTAGACAGCATGATAATTACTAGGTGCACCTTGTGCTGGGGACAATAAAAGGCTAGTCTAAAATGGCAGTTGTCACAAACACAATGCCACAGATGTCTCCAAGTTTTATGGAGTGTGCAATTGGAATGCTGACTGCAGGAATGTCCACCAGAGCTGTTGCCAGAGAATTTAATGTTAATTTCTCTACCATAAGCCACCTCTAATGTCGTTTTGGAGAATTTGCAGTACGTCCAATCAATCTCTCAACCGCAGGCCACATGCTTAACCACACCAGCCCAGGACCTCCTATCTGGCTTCTTCACCTGTGGGATCATCTGAGACCAGCCAAACTGTGGGTTTGTACAACCAAAGAATTTATGTACAAACTGTCAGAAACCGTCTCAGGGAAGCTAATCTGCGTGCCTGTTGTCCTCATCCGGGTCTTGACCTGACTGCAGTTCGGCATCATAACCGACTAGAATAACAAAATGCTCACCTTCAAGGGCCACTGGCACGCTGGAGATGTGTACTCTTCACAGATGAATCCTGGTCTCTACTGTACCAGGCAGATGGCAGACAGTGTATGGCATCGTGTGGAGAGCGGTTTGCTGATGTCAACGTTGTGAACAGCGTGCCCCATGGTGGGGTTATGGTATGGGTAGGCATAAGCTAAGGACAACAAACACAATTGCAATTTGAATGCACAGAGATACCGTTGTCGTGCCATTCATCTGCCGTCATCATGTTTCAACAATGATGTGCTCCCGGCCCCCATGTAAGGATTTCCCCAATTCATTGGCTGAAATATCACCGCCTACTCCCTAACACGTCACCCATTGAGCATGTTTCAGATGCTCTGGATCCACGTGTACGACAGTGTGTTGCAGTTCCTGCTAATATCCAGCAACGTCACACAGCCATTGAGGGGTGGGACAACATTCCACAGGCCACGATCAACAGCCTAAGCAACTCTGTGAAGATGTCGTGCTTGAGGCAAAATCGTGTTCACACCAGATACTGACTAGTTTTCTGATCCACGCCCCTACTTAAAAAAAAATGTATCTGTATTTCCAGTTGTGAAATCTGTGGTTTAGTGCTTAATTTATTTCAATTAACTGACTTCCTTTATGAACGGTAACGTTGAAATTGTTGCATGTTGCGTTTAAAAAATGTATTTTTGTTCAGAGTATATCAAAGCATTGGTAAAACTATGCGAAGTGATGGGAATCCCTGTAACAACACTGGTTAGCATGCATTGATGGAACTCTTAAGGTCAGGTGACGATGTAATAACATGATGGGCACGAGACCTATGTGCCAGTGGGAGCCCTTACCATAGAACATCAGCGCATGTCATCAGAAGAGCAGTCCGGCCAGCCAAAACACACGCAACAACATCAATCCAATTGACCTGCATTATGGCTTTAGTTTATATCAGAGCAGATTAGAGAACAGTCATAGCAGAACAAATGAGGAATGGAGGCTAGGCTGTCCCGTGGCTAGGTCAACCCAAGGTTCTCAAGCTGAGGAGAAACCTTTTGGATTTAATTTGCATGGAGTTGTTTTGGATTCGGTGTATAAACGAACGTATCAGATCGCCCAGTCCTCCTAACCCTGGAAGTAGAATGCAGCTACAGATTATTTTCAGTACTGGAGATGTGACTGATGGCCTATACTATTGGGATAGGGACATGTTGCCAGTGGTCTGGTTCTTGATAAGACTGTTACGTAGCTTTTATTACGGTACACTAGCTGGTTACAGTGTTCTGTAGAGTTGTTTGTGTAGCAGTACATTTCAGGTACTGTGTGAAGTTTGGTATAATGAATATCTAGCTGAACAAAAAGGAGCAGTCGTAGGTCAAGTTAATCGGGTTTATTACAAGTTGTAACGGAGACGCCTCCAGCACAGAGAATGTCTAACTGGCCTCTTGGAAACGGGCCCTTTTTTTTCTTCTAATCAGATGGCACCAAATGTTCTGGAAACACCAGCCCGAGAGGCTCGCAGTTCAAAACCAAGGCAGCGGCTTTGTCAGCTGCTACAGAATCGGTGTCCACAGAAGGTCATCAATACAACCGTGAATAATCAGTGTCCTTGTACCTCCAGTCTGGCGTCAATCACTATCAACCGATATGAGCATAATCCATAACAAGTCTAGTGACCAACCCCCACCTTGAGTGTCGCAAGTAGAACACTGGAAATCTGTGTTACAGAAATATGCTAAACATTGTGTTAATCACTCTTAACTAAATATGATCTTTAGT
Organism: Oncorhynchus nerka; assembly: GCF_034236695.1. NCBI lineage: Eukaryota > Metazoa > Chordata > Actinopteri > Salmoniformes > Salmonidae > Oncorhynchus > Oncorhynchus nerka. Next base: position 8,515 of record NW_027037695.1, on the reverse strand, counting down.
CCTCTTTAATTTTCAAATGATATATGGCCAAACCAGAAGGGAACAACTGCCCCCTCTCATTGAAGCCATGGAAGTTCAAGGCAACAGTGGTACAGGAGGCATTTATCAGAACTTAATTCCCCAATATAGTGAATGTGGAAAAAATGCCATCTTTGTGGAAAAACATTTTTGGAAGACCATGGTACCAGTAATTGCTTCTAATACACCAAATGTATGTCCTTGAATAAGTTATTATAATTGTTTTGATCACACACAGAAGTATAAGGGTAATTTAGTTGCTAATGGCAGCCTGCAGTACCCTGGTCGGTCTTCAACTTGAGTTACTTGATGAGAGGGAGCAGCGTCACTTCCTGGAGTAGCTCAAATGTTTCAGGTTATGTCTTCATGAGACGCCGTCTTAACAGATTTCAATTGGCTTCAATGCGCTATTGAGTCTTCACATACGGATGAATGGTGTCACCTCATCGTTTTTGTTCTGTGTGCACACATTGGGCCACACACACTGTCACTGATTAACTCACAATGGACTAATACTGTGTGGCGAACAAACAGGCGAAGGTGTATTTCTCAAGCGCCACCTCTCTGTCTGGCCGCGGGCCCAGTGGGAACACAGGCACCTTTGAACAGTCAGCATGAGACAGGTTGGGCTACAGTACAGGCTTTAGGTTATGTGGCTGGGCTGCTGACACCCACGTGGACTTTCTATGGCCTAGTCCGTATGGGAGATAATGGATGATAGACTAAAGAACACTTGATGATTGTGGCTGGGCTGGGCCCCATTTTTGGGAGTTTGGTGCTTCTAAAGAATGTGGGGATATAACCATACTGTGACTGTTACATTAACTGTAGTAGGTGTGAGACTGTTGCTGCACCCAGACCAGGGGTGTAGTGGAGGTGAATGTCTCTTGCAGCTTTCTCTTTGTGAAATGGCATTAACCACGACATCACTGCCCCAGACCTAACTGTTGATATTAGGACTGCATGTCTAGACTGCATTGCCTAGTTGGTCTACATATGTAAACCATCCCATGATATATGGGCAGCTGTACATTATTCCATCAGTTTGAGGTTGACAGCCATGTGAACTGCACCGTGTTAGGAAAATAATAGAACTCATGTGGACTAACCAGTTACTGACAAAGTGCATCACTTGTTGTGGCTTGGAGCTGCTCTATACAAAGACGGTCCTAATTGGCACACTGCTATTCACGCCTTTCTGTGGATCAGTGCACAGCAGATGCAGGCAAAGGTGTCACCACTCCATTAGGGGCTCCCGAGTGGCGCAGCGGTCTAAGGCACTGCATCTCTGTGCTAGAGGCGTCACTACAGACGCCCTGGGTCGAATCAGGCTGTATCACAACCGGCCGTAGTTGGTAGTCCGATAGGGCAACGCACCATTGGCTCCAGCGTCGTCCAGGTTTTGGCCGGTGTAGGTCGTCATTGTAAATAAGAATTTGTTATCTGACTTACACCCTGGGTAAGTAAGGTTACATACAAATGTAAATAGTAATACCCTTTTAATAGATGTTCCCAATCATTGTCATTATTATGTTTAGCTCAATCTGTATGTGATTGAAAAGGAAAACCCAGTGCTGGTGAATTGGTTGTACTTTAGTTGTGCAATCAGGATGTGAATTGTCTCAACACAGGATCTGTAGTTCCGGTTTGTACAAGATGGCCAATGCAGTCACTATTGAGCAGCCTTGTCCATTACATAATTTTAGCCCCGTTCAGGACATTGAGTGAACTGCAATTCAGTGGCAGGGACTCGCGGGTTCATTTGGCAGATAACGTTAGTATTCTCACCTCTCTGCAGAGGGGCTGAGTTGTGTTGCCTATATGTGCATGCTTGGCCCCAGTCCCATAACACGGTGAAGCCAAGGATGTTTCAGCATTTTCACCGCTCTGGCTCAGCTGCCTCCTCCAGATGCTGTGTGAGTAAACAAAACAACTCTCTGATGAAGCGCGAGCCTGTATCCAATTAGACTAGTCCCGAGACACGGCCGTAGGTCTACAGATTGGACTAGTTGTCAGCCTGGTGCAACTAGTAAACCGGTTAAGCCTCAGTCTTTTCCGCTGAACAGTTCATATGCCGTGTTTCTGCGAAATCTGAATGTGTCCAATATCCACACATGACACTAGCAATACAACACTTAAGTTATGTGTAAGCCTTATGAAAACATTGACTTTACACCGTTAGCCTCCTCCTTAAATCACAACTTTAAACACTTAATAGTTTAGTGCTATTAGTTTCATAACTTTTCTGTTGACAGAGAATAGGCCTGTTTATTTAGGATGCGTGTGGTACTTTTGCGTGTGACGGCGTGGCCTACGTGTTCCAGGCTTCATGTGTGTGAGAGGTAGGTTAGTAGCTATCTGTCATACATTAGTGTTCTCTGGGAGGGTCACTGCGTTAGACCTGCCTAGCCTGGAGGGATCCTGTCAGCAGAAATGTGGTGAAACAGTCTCCATTTAAGATTTCTGCGAGGCGCTTCACTACCAGGCTGCAGCTGTGTTTATAGGCAGGAAGATGGCTGACCTTCGCTCAGCACAGGACCCTCGTTCCCTCTACACACACGAGCATACACTTGTTTTAGCTCTCTCCTTCCTATACTATTTGTCAGGCGCGCACACACACGTACTGAAACTCACATGGAGCCCCTAGAGCGACAAGTAACCTCCACAGACTGAGTTAAGGCACCGTTGTTATTCATTAGTGTTGCTCTCGTCTTCCCCTCCGTAGAGCTCGGCACAGAGAGAACTGTTGTCTTTATGGACGCGTGATGAATGTTTCCACACACAACGATCACTCTTCAAGCCTCCAGTCTGCATCCTGACTATGTTGGCTAATAATCTTAGCTAAATTTTGCATCATTTATGTTTACGTCGTCTGTCCACGAGATGAGTTGGCGAAATGCTTGCAAAATCCGTATGGAATTCATGACCTTTTACCAAGAGTAGTGCGTTCAGAGTGTTGTCATGCTGAGAACTAATGTCTCTGGAACAGACCTTCCCTCTCACACAACAGCAGCAACCCAAGCCATTCAACTGTGTCCGCTCCCTTGAGTTAATTAACATCAGGTCCAAGACCATCACTGGATATGCTTCTATTTGTGTCGTTTCAGATGGGAATGAGCGAGGCTTTCATGGAAACTCATCTAGGCTAACCGCTGTTCTGCAATGGATCCCTGTTGGACTCTTTTTTTTTTTTTTTTCTTTTTTTTTTTTCTTTTTTTCTCTCCAGAAAATACTCCACACTGTCAGAGCAAGTTACCCATAGGCCTGGTGAATATTCATGAAATGAAGTGCAGCAACTTCAAAATAGTTCTCAAATGCAGTAGATTTGAATACAGCCATAGAGCTTACGCCATGTGTAGACTCTTGCACGGTATTTACAAGAAGCTGATATGACTAATGCTTTCCTCCCCTGCCCTTCTAACTTATTGACGCCTCAACTCAAAACACAAGCCAGCATACTGTCGCTGAAGGATAAGCCATTAGTTCCACTGTTAAACACGGAGATGGGTTGGGGATGGTAAGCACTGAATCCCAGTTCGATGAAGACCCCCCTCATCTTTTCTTTCACAACTTTCCTATAAGCCTCTTCAGGGAGACTTCTTAAGTGGCACCCTATTCCCTATATAGTGCGACTTTTGAGCCAGAGCCCTATGGGTCCTGTTTTTTAAAAAGTAGTGTGCTATATAAAGGGTAGAATTGCCATTCAGACTCCTGTCTGTATTAGTGCCTCCCCTCTTTTGGCCTTTCCTAGCCTTTTTATTTACTGTTGAAGCTTTTTTGTGCAGGTCATAATAAAGTGGCAGTCCAAAACCTCCCTGTAAAAGTGAGTGACGTGAGGAGGTGCCTGAGGATCTTTATCTGTTTTCAGGCCTAGGGAGGCTGAAAGACATTTTCCCTTAATGGGCTGTGAGCTCTCAGGTTATAAAGGTTTTGGCCCGGTCAAACAGGACTGTAATCTGAGGTATTTATCTGATGTTGGTGAGTGAGAACCAGGAGGACAGGTCAGAACAGGAGCTGTTCGCATGTTTACTGCAGGAGATGCGATGGGCAACACACACTAACACAAGTTAACATTGCAATACCAAAACATCCAAAACATACTGCCAGCGTCACAATGCACAAACCAGCCAGGCGTTTCTTCGAAGAGAACATTTATATGCCAAATGTTATAATCATCTAAACAGGAAGGACAGGTAAGCAGACCTGTGATGATTCACCATAAATGAAACCTCCCAGAGATGCTCTATAAACTGTTCTCAGTTCTGTCTCTAAAGCCTTAACAACCCCTCCCCGATACTCTAGATCTGCTGTGCTGCAAACTGTTTTCAGTTCAGCCCAGACCTGACCAACCTCTTCTGCTCACTCCGTCCTGAATTCTGCATATCACTGATGATAACGCTCACAATTCTTGGGTCAAGTGACCTCCGATGCCTCGCTGCTCCGTCTTTCCTTTCAGGTCGTCGCCGAGGCAGATTGCTTTGCTAGCGACAAGGGCTCAAACCAAGGCTAAAAATAGACCCTCAGTATGCCACACCAGTGTCTGACCGGCCTCTTGCTCTCTCTCACACACTCCGCTGTATTAACAGGGCAGTTGGATGGCTAGTTGTAGGGCAATGGCTGGCTTGAAGCGCCGTAGGCATGGCATGTGGCGATGGAAAGTAGTGAGTACTGTTGATTTTGCAGTAGTAGAGCAGCAGGGAGAATTCTTAGTGAGTGAGAGTACGCTGAGAATGAGGAAGTGGAGTCCAGGACACACACACACACAGCGCACTCTGCCAGAGGAAACCACATAAAGCAGGGCTGCTTTCCTGCCTCACAGATGGTCTGCCCAGGAGGGGAGGATCAAAGGTGACAGGGGCCTGTCACAACCCCGTACTCTGGGTAGACACAAAGGAGAAAGAGCTTAGCAAGCTGAGCTGAGTTATCATAAGCTTTGGAATGGATCTAGCTAGCAGCAATTGCTGGTGAAGCTTATTAGCCAGGGCTGTGTCTATTCTGATATCTTCAGATTGCATAGTGGAATCTGTTGCACCTTTGGCCCCCTTTTTTGTGTGTGTGCAGTCCTATATCACTCCAAAGCAGTATTTTCTAAATGTATGAAATGCTATACTTTTATTAAAATTTTATTTTACCTTTATTTAACTAGGCAAGTCAGATAAGAACAAATTCTTGTTTTCAATGACGGCCTAGGAACAGTGGGTTAACTAGCCTAAGCTATGTAAATATTCCCTGTTATTCACTACATGTACAGTATATATGCCTACAGCCATTTTAATTCTTCTTCTCCTCCTACTGTAGGTGTAAGTACTGGCACTATGACGACAACCTGTTGACGTCCAGTGTCATCATCGTGTTTCACAACGAGGGCTGGTCCACCCTGATGAGGACGGTTCACAGCGTCATCAAGAGAACGCCCAGACGATACCTGGCCGAGATCGTCATGATCGACGACTTCAGCAACAAAGGTAGCATTGGTTTGAGTACTAGTAATTACAACACAGGGTTTTGTCTTTGTACCAATATTGTCTTATGAACTAACGCTCGCCCCCTTACTAGCTCTGACTTTGCTGACAGCTACTTTATTGATCTACTTACTGTGGGGGTAGCCTAGTGGTTAGAGCGTTGGACTAGTAACCGGAAGGTTGCACGTTCGAATCCCCGAGCTGACAAGGTACAAATCTGTCGTTCTGCCCCTGAACAGGCAGTTAACCCACTGTTCCTAGGCCGTCATTGAAAATAAGAATTTGTTCTTAACTGACTTGCCTAGTTAAATAAAGGTAAAATAAATCAATAAAAATATGTGGTTGTCCCACCTAGCTACCTTAAGATCAATGCACTAAGTCGCTCTGGATAAGAGTGTCTGCGAAATGACTTGTTTGTTCCATTTTGAATTAGCCAATCAGGTTAGACTAGAAGGCTTCATGACATCACTCTGCTGCAGTGTATCAGTGCTTCACTGCTGTACTTGTACATTTCCTCAGATACAAGCCTTAGTGCATAACATGTCAATTCTTGGTTTAAGGTTAAGAGCACCCTGCTTTGTTTCAGCTAGGCCAGTAGATGACTACAGTTGGCTGTTAGCAGGGGACCCCCACTCCAATTACCAAGTAAAACGCCCAGCAATTGAATCAGCGCTCTGCAACAACACTTTGCCATTGTCATGCTAAATTATCACTGGCTATGAAAAGCATTGGAGTGGAACAGCCTTTTGCCCCCAGTGTCTCCCTTAGTCTTGCATTGTGAGGCCCTGCCCAAGCAATGGCACACCATTCAGTTGTACTGTGAGTGCCTAGTCCACCATTCAGATGTAGAACTGTGAGAGCCTAGTCCACCATTGTGAAAAGCTGGCTGAGTAATTCCCTTGAAGCGGGGGGCACCACAACACCAAAATATGGGTAATGGACACTGACTTCATGAAAACATCAAGAGCTCAGAGAATTCATCTCATTAAGCATGCAGCCTGCTACTGATTGCTATTACCAAAGCCTGTTACAGTGTTCCAAACCATCTGCATGCTATCACAAGCACTTCATTGCCAATAAAGCTATAGTCTGGCCATTGGAAACAAGGTTTTGAAGGAGAAAGATGCCATGTTATTGCTCAGGTTTCACATCAGTTGTTGCACATTTTGTTCTAAAGCAGGCATCCACAGACATTACACAAGTAATTATAAAGGTTGTGACTCTCAGACCGCAAGCAATATATAGCAATGCCAGGGGCTCATCGTCGTTGCACCTCTGACGTTATGGAATTAAACTCAAGGTTATGGTTTATAAAATATTATTCTGGGGTCGATACAGAAATCTCTTTATAGTTAAAGCATGAAACCGTCTTGCTGCTGATCACTTAACACAGTGGTAGGCCGTGCCTTTTCTTACTACAACAAAGCGGTACCTGCTTCGTGCCTTTCCCGGTAGCGACAGACCTGCCGTTTTTACTTGTAGAATTGCAATTCTCGTCAGTGGCCAACATCTTGACTTTGAGCCGATCAGAGAGCACAAACCCCCACGTGGGAGAGAGAACAGAAGTGACAACAAAGATGGGAAGAGGGTGTTTTCTCCGTACAGCCACAGTTAAATGTCATGAGCCAGTCACACTTCATATGCAATGTAGGCTATGAGATGTTAGCTAGCTAAGTGCACAGACTCGATGCACACAACACTAAATAACCACTGGAGCAAATATTGACATAAGGAAATCACAATGGATTAGTTTCCATGAAACCGCTGCCTGTGTTCGCTGCAGTGTCCTTAGCTAGCTACACTACATTACCAAAAGTATAGACACCTGCTCGTCGAACGTCTCATTCCAAAAACATGGGTATTAATATGGAGTTGGTCCCCCCACATTGCTGCAATAACAGCCTCCACTCTTCTGGGAAGGCTTTCCACTTGGAACATTGCTGCGGGGACTTGCTTCCATTCAGCCACGAGCATTAGTTAAGTCGGGCACTGATGTTGGGTAATTAGGCCTGGCTTGCAGTCAACATTCCAATTTGTCCCAAAGGTGTTTGATGGGATTGAGGTCAGGGCTCTGTGCAGGCCAGTCAAGTTCTTCCACAACGATCTCGACAAACCATTTCTGTTTGGAACTCAGTAGTGAGTGTTGCAACTGAAGACAGACGATTTTTACTCACTTCAGCACTGCGGTCCCGTTCTGTGAGCTTTTGTGGCCTACCACTTTGCGGCTGAGCCGCTGTTGCTCCTATACGTTTACACTTCACAATAACAGAACCTACAGTTGACCAGGACAGCTCTAGCAAGGCAGAAATTTGAACTGACTTGTTGGAAAGGTGACATCCTATGATAGTGCCTCATTGAAATTCACTGAGCTCTTCAGTAAGGCCATTCTACTGCCAATATTTTGTCTGTGGAGATTGCATGGCTTTATGCTCAATTTTATACACCTGTCAGCAACAGGTGTATGTTGTACTAGCTTGCAAATATGTTAACGTTAGCTAGCTAACGAAACAGAGCTAGCTAGATCTAGCTAGCTAGCATATTCGCTAGATGATAACGTTAGCTAGCTAGTTAAACTTTTGGCCAAGGGCTGGTACTAGCTGTATGGGGTTATAGAGAATTAATTTAATTGTTTGTCATTTAGCTCGGGCTAGTATCAACAAGGGCTTTCTGCAAAATAACAACATTAGCTAGCTAACATTGGAATCTAGACCATAAACTTAGCAACACACTGACATTTAACTTTATTTAACTAGGCATTTTCAATGACGGCCTAGAAACAGTGGGTTAACTGCCTGTTCAAGGGCAGAACAACAGATTTGTACCTTGTCAGCTTGGGATTTGAACTTGCAACCTTCCGGTTACTAGTCCAACGCTCTAACCACTAGGCTACCCTGCCACCCCACATTCAGTGTCAAACAATGCTTCTGTCACCTTCTGGTTTAGAGTATTTTAACAGGGCTGACGACTTTAAGGTCTTTGCTGTGTGAACAGGAGATTGACTACCGACACTAACAGTAGGTTTAATCTCACTGTCT
>NW_027037694.1:0-21624 GCF_034236695.1 Oncorhynchus nerka | reverse complement strand
AGCTGGCCAAGGACGGCACGTTCAAGAGTTTTGGAGAGAAAAGAAAGAAGGGATACTGGTCTGTAGTTGTTGACATCGGAGGGATCGAGTGTAGGTTTTTTCAGAAGGGGTGCAACTCTCGCTCTCTTGAAGACGGAAGGGACGTAGCCAGCGGTCAGGGATGAGTTGATGAGCGAGGTGAGGTAAGGGAGGAGGTCTCTCGAAATGGTCTGGAGAAGAGAGGAGGGAATAGGCTCAAGCGGGCAGGTTGTAGGGCGGCCGGTCCGCCACAAGACGCGAGATTTCATCTGGAGAGAGAGGGAGAAAGAGGTCAGAGCACAGGGTAGGGCAGTGTGAGCAGAACCAGCGGTGTCGTTTGACTTAGCAAACGAGGATCGGATGTCGTCGACCTTCTTTTCAAAATGGTTGACGAAGTCATCTGCAGAGAGGGGAGGAGGGGGGGAGGGGGGAGGAGGATTCAGGAGGGAGGAGAAGGTTGCAAAGAGCTTCTTAGGTTAGAGGCAGATGCTTGGAATTTAGAGAGTGGTAGAAAGTGGCTTTAGCAGCAGAGAGAGAAGAGGAAAATGTAGAGAGGAGGGAGTGAAAGGATGTCAGGTCCGCAGGGAGGCGAAGTTTTCTCCATTTTCCGCCGGGCTGCCCGGGAGCCCTGTTCTGTGAGCTCGCAATGAGTCGCCGAGCCACGGAGCGGGAGGGGAGGACCGAGCCGGCCTGGAGGATAGGGGACATAGAGAGTCAAAGGATGCAGAAAGGGAGGAGAGGAGGGTTGAGGAGGCAGAATCAGAGATAGGTTGGAGAAGGTTTGAGCAGAGGGAAGAGATGATAGGATGGAAGAGGAGAGAGTAGCGGGGGAGAGAGAGCGAAGGTTGGGACGGCGCGATACCATCCGAGTAGGGGCAGTGTGGGAAGTGTTGGATGAGAGCGAGAGGGAAAAAGGATACAAGGTAGTGGTCGGAGACTTGAGGGGAGTTGCAACGAGGTTAGTGGAAGAACAGCATCTAGTAAAGATGAGGTCGAGCGTATTTCCTGCCTTGTGAGTAGGGGGGAAGGTGAGAGGGTGAGGTCAAAAGAGGAGAGGAGTGGAAAGAAGGAGGCAGAGAGGAATGAGTCAAAGGTAGGCGTGGGGAGGTTAAAGTCGCCCAGAACTGTGAGAGGTGAGCTGCCCTCAGGAAAGGAGCTTATCAAGGCATCAAGCTCATTGATGAACTCTCCGAGGAACCTGGAGGGCGATAAATGATAAGGATGTTAAGCTTGAAAGGGCTGGTAACTGTGACAGCATGGAATTCAAAGGAGGCGATAGACAGATGGGTAAGGGGGAGAAAGAGAGAATGACCACTTGGGAGAGATGAGGATCCCGGTGGGCACACCCCGCTGACCAGAAGCCTGGGTGTGCGAGAACACGTGGGCAGACGAAGAGAGAGCAGTAGGAGTAGCAGTGTTGTCTGTGGTGATCCATGTTTCCGTCAGTGCCAAGAAGTCGAGGACTGAGGGAGACATAGGCGGGAGATGAACTCTGCCTTGTTGGCCGCAGATCGGGCAGTTCCAGAGGCTACCGGAGACCTGGAACTCCACGTGGGTCGGCGCGCTGGGACCACCAGATTAGGGTGCCACGCGCCACGCGGTGTGGAGCGTTTGGCTGGTCTGTGCAGAGAGAGAGAACAGGGATAGACAGACACATAGTTGACAGGCTACACAAGAGGCCACGCTAATGCAAAGGAGATTGGAATGACAAGTGGACTACACGTCACGAGTGTTCAGAGAGTTAAGCTTACGTAGCAAGAATCTTATTGACTAAAATGATTAAAATGATACAGTACTGCTGAAGTAGGCTAGCTGGCAGAGGCTGCGTTGTTGACTAAGTAGGCTAGTTGGCATTGGCTGCGTTGTTGACACTACACTAATCAAGTCGTTCCGCTGAGTGTAATAGTTTCTACTGTGCTGCTATTCGGGGCTAGCTGGCTAGCTAGCAGTGTTGATTACGTTACGCTATGCTAAAAGAACGACAATAGCTGGCTAACTAACCTAGGAAATCGCTCTAGACTACACAATTATCTTTTGATACAAAGATGCTATGTAGCTAGCTATGTAGCTAGCTACGATCAAACAAATCAAGCCGTTGTACTGTAATGAAATGAAATGAAAAAAAAAAAAAAATGTGATACTACCTGTGGAGCGAAGCGAAATGCGACCGGATTGTTGAGTGCAGAAGTTCTGTTCAGTAGACGTTGGCTAGCTGTTGGCTAGCTAGCAGAGCTCCTATGTTAAGGACACATAAAACTACACACTCTAAACTACACAATTATCTTGGGTACGAAGAGCAAAGACAACTATGTAGCTAGCTAACACTACACTAATCAAGTCGTTCAGTTGAGTGTAATAGTTGTGCTGCTAATCGGTAGACGGTGGACTAGCTAACGGTGGACGTTAGCTAGCTGGCTAGCTGCAGGGCAGTGTAGACATGCGTTAGGACGACGAAATACGATAATTACGCAATTATCTATGATACAAAGACGGCTGTGTAGCTAGCTAAGAAGAAATTGATAAGATTAGACAAATCAAACCGTTGTACTATAATGAAATGTAATGAAATGTAATACTACCTGCGGATCGAGTGCAGATGCGACCGCTCGGTCTGTACCTGCACACTGCCTGTCTGTACCTGCACACTGCCTGTCTGTACCTGTACACTGCCTGTCTGTACCTGCACACTGCCTGTCTGTACCTGTACACTGCCTGTCTGTACCTGTACACTGCCTGTCTGTACCTGTACACTACCTGTCTGTACCTGTACACTACCTGTCTGCACCTGTCTGCACCTGTACACTACCTGTCTGCACCTGTACACTACATGTCTGCACCTGTACACTGTCTGTCTGTACCTGTCTGCACCTGTACACTACCTGTCTGTACCTGTACACTGTCTGTCTGTACCTGTCTGTATCTGTACACTACCTGTACACTACCTGTCTGTACCTGTACACTACCTGTCTGCACCTGTACACTACCTGTCTGCACCTGTACACTACCTGTCTGCACCTGTACACTACCTGTCTGCACCTGTACACTACCTGTCTGCACCTGTACACTACCTGTCTGTATCTGTACACTACCTGTCTGTACCTGTACACTACCTGTCTGTACCTGTACACTGCCTGTCTGTACCCCAGCACTGCCTGTCTGTACCCTGCACTGCCTGTCTGTACCTGTACACTGCCTGTCTGTACCTGTACACTGCCTGTCTGTACCTGTACACTGCCTGTCTGTACCTGTACACTGCCTGTCTGTACCTGCACACTACCTGTCTGTACCTGCACACTGCCTGTCTGTACCTGTACACTGCCTGTCTGTACCTGCACACCACCTGTCTGTACCTGTACACGCTCACCTGTACCTGTACACTGCCTGCCTGTACCTGTACACTGCCTGCTCTGTACCTGTACACTGTCTGTCTGTACCTGTACACTGTCTGTCTGGGCCTTGTACACTTGCCTGTCTGTACCTGTCTGCACCTGTACACTACCTGTCTGTACCTGTACACTACCTGTCTGTACCTGTACACTACCTGTCTGTACCTGTACACTACCTGTCTGTACCTGCACACTACCTGTCTGTACCTGCACACTACCTGTCTGTACCTGCACACTGCCTGTCTGTACCTGTACACTACCTGTCTGCACCTGTACACTACCTGTCTGCACCTGTACACTACCTGTCTGCCGTACACTACCTGTCGGTACCTGTACACTACCTGTCTGTACCTGTCTGTACCTGTACACTACCTGTCTGTACCTGTCTGCACCTGTACACTACCTGTCTGTACCTGTCTGCACCTGTACACTACCTGTCTGTACCTGTCTGTACCTGTACACTACCTGTCTGTACCTGTCTGTACCTGTACACTACCTGTCTGCACCTGTACACTACCTGTCTGTACCTGTACACTACCTGTCTGCACCTGTACACTACCTGTCTGTACCTGTACACTACCTGTCTGTACCTGTACAGTACCTGTACACTACCTGTCTGTACCTGTACACTACCTGTCTGCACCTGTACACTACCTGTCTGTACCTGCACACTGCCTGCCTGTACCTGTACACTGTCTGTCTGTACCTGTACACTACCTGTCGGTACCTGTACACTACCTGTCTGTACCTGTCTGCACCTGTACACTACCTGTCGGTACCTGTACACTACCTGTCTGTACCTGTCTGCACCTGTACACTGTCTGTCTATACCTGTACACTGTCTGTCTATACCTGCACACTGTCTGTCTGTACCTGCACACTGTCTGTCTGTACCTGCACACTACTGTCTGTCTGTACACTGTCTGTCTGTACCTGCACACTGTCTGTCTGTACCTGCACACTGTCTGTCTGTACCTGCACACTGTCTGTCTGTACCTGTACACTACCTGTCTGTATCTGTACACTACCTGTCTGTACCTGTACACTACCTGTCTGTACCTGTCTGTACCTGTACACTGTCTGTCTGTACCTGTACACTACCTGTCTGTACCTGTACACTACCTGTCTGTACCTGTACACTACCTGTCTGTACCTGTCTGCACCTGTACACTACCTGTCTGTACCTGTCTGTACCTGTACACTACCTGTCTGTACCTGTACACTACCTGTCTGTTCCTGTCTGTACCTGTACACTACCTGTCTGTACCTGTACACTGTCTGTCTGTACCTGTCTATACCTGTACACTACCTGTCTGTACCTGCACACTACCTGTCTGTACCTGTACACTACCTGTCTGTACCTGCACACTACCTGTCTGTACCTGCACACTACCTGTCTGTACCTGTACACTACCTGTCTGTACCTGTCTGCACCTGTACACTACCTGTCTATACCTGTCTGTACCTGTACACTACCTGTCTGTACCTGTACACTACCTGTCTGTACCTGTCTGCACCTGTACACTGCCTGTCTGTACCTGTACACTACCTGTCTGCACCTGTACACTACCTGTCTGTACCTGTACACTACCTGTCTGTACCTGTACACTACCTGTCTGCACCTGTACACTACCTGTCTGCACCTGTACACTACCTGTCTGCACCTGTACACTACCTGTCTGCACCTGTACACTACCTGTCTGCACCTGTACACTACCTGTCTGCACCTGTACACTACCTGTCTGTACCTGTACACTACCTGTCTGTACCTGTCTGTACCTGTCTGCACCTGTACACTACCTGTCTGTACCTGTCTGCACCTGTACACTACCTGTCTGTACCTGTACACTACCTGTCTGTACCTGTCTGTACCTGTCTGCACCTGTACACTACCTGTCTGTACCTTTCTGCACCTGTACACTACCTGTCTGTACCTGTACACTATCTGTCTGTACCTGTCTGTACCTGTCTGCACCTGTACACTACCTGTCTGTACTCTTGCCTCTGCCACTACCTGTCTGTACCTGTTCGTACCTGTACACTACCTGTCTGTACCTGTACACTACCTGTCTGTACCTGTACACTACCTGTCTGCACCTGTACACTACCTGTCTGTACCTGTCTGCACTTGTACACTACCTGTCTGCACCTGTACACTACCTGTCTGCACCTGTACACTACCTGTCTGTACCTGTACACTACCTGTCTGTACCTGTCTGTACCTGTACACTACCTGTCTGTACCTGTACACTACCTGTCTGTACCTGTCTGTACCTGTACACTACCTGTCTGTACCTGCACACTACCTGTCCGCACCTACACTACCTGTCCGCACCTGTACACCACCTGTCTGCATCTGTACACTACCTGTCTGTACCTGTCTGCACCTGTACACTGTCTGTCTGTACCTGTCTGCACCTGTACACTACCTGTCTGTACCTGTACACTACCTGTCTGTACCTGTACACTACCTGTCTGTACCTGTACACTGTCTGTCTGTACCTGTCTGTACCTGTACACTACCTGTCTGTACCTGTACACTACCTGTCTGCACCTGTACACTACCTGTCTGCACCTGTACACTACCTGTCTGTATCTGTACACTACCTGTCTGTACCTGTACACTACCTGTCTGTACCTGTACACTACCTGTCTGCACCTGTACACTACCTGTCTGTATCTGTACACTACCTGTCTGTACCTGTACACTACCTGTCTGTACCTGTACACTGCCTGTCTGTACCTGTACACTGCCTGTCTGTACCTGTACACTGCCTGTCTGTACCTGTACACTGCCTGTCTGTACCTGCACACTACCTGTCTGTACCTGCACACTGCCTGTCTGTACCTGTACACTGCCTGTCTGTACCTGCACACTGCCTGTCTGTACCTGTACACTGCCTGCCTGTACCTGTACACTGCCTGCCTGTACCTGTACACTGCCTGCCTGTACCTGTACACTGTCTGTCTGTACCTGTACACTACCTGTCTGTACCTGTCTGCACCTGTACACTACCTGTCTGTACCTGTACACTACCTGTCTGTACCTGTACACTACCTGTCTGTACCTGTACACTACCTGTCTGTACCTGCACACTACCTGTCTGTACCTGCACACTACCTGTCTGTACCTGCACACTGTCTGTCTGTACCTGCACACTGTCTGTCTGTACCTGTACACTGTCTGTCTGTACCTGTACACTGTCTGTCTGTACCTGTACACTGTCTGTCTGTACCTGTACACTGTCTGTCTGTACCTGTACCTGTACACTGTCTGTACCTGCACACTACCTGTCTGTACCTGTACACTACCTGTCTGTACCTGCACACTACCTGTCTGTACCTGTCTGCACCTGTACACTACCTGTCTGTACCTGTACACCACCTGTCTGTACCTGTACACTACCTGTCTGTACCTGCACACTACCTGTCTGTACCTGTACACTGTCTGTCTGTCTGTACCTGTACACTACCTGTCTGTACCTGCACACTGCCTGTCTGTACCTGTACACTGCCTGCCTGTACCTGTACACTGCCTGCCTGTACCTGTACACTACCTGTCTGCACCTGTACACTACCTGTCTGTACCTGTACACTACCTGTCTGTACCTGTCTGTACCTGTCTGCACCTGTACACTACCTGTCTGTCCGCACCTGCAACACTACCTGTCCGCACCTGTACACCATCTGTCTGTACCTGTACACCGGCCCGTCTGCACCTGTACACACCTGTCTGTACCTGTCTGCACCTGTACACTACCCGTCCGTACCTGTCTGCACCTGCCCGTCTCTGTCTGTACCTGTACACTACCTGTCTGTACCTGCAGCACTACCTGTCTGCACCTGTACACCACCTGTCTGTACCTGTCTGCACTTGTCTGGTACCTGTCTGCACCTGTACACTACCTGTCTGCACCTGTACACTACCTGTCTGTACCTGTACACTACCTGTTCGTACCTGTCTGTACCTGTACACCACCTGTCTGTACCTGCACTCACCGTCACCTGTACACTACCTGTCTGTATCCGTACACCACCTGTCACTACCTGTACACTACCTGTCTGCACCTGTACACTACCTGTCTGCATCTGTACACTACCTGTCTGTACCTGTCTGCACCTGTACACTGTCTGTCTGTACCTGTCTGCACCTGTACACTACCTGTCTGTACCTGTACACCACCTGTCTGTACCTGTACACCGCCTGTCTGTACCCGTACACTGTCTGTCTGCCTGTCTGTACCTGTACACTACCTGTCTGTACCTGTACACTACCTGTCTGTACCTGTACACTACCTGTCTGTACCTGTACACTCGCCTGTCTGTACCCGTACACTACCTGTCTGTACCCACACCGCCCGTCTGTACCTGCACACTAATACCTGTCTGCACCTGCACACTACCTGTCTGTATCTGTACACCGCCTGTCTGTACCTGTACACCGCCCGTCCGTACCTGTACACCGCCCGGCCTGTACCTGTACACCGCCTGTCTGTACCTGTACACCGTCCTGTCTGTACCTGTACACTGCCTGTCTGTACCTACACACTACCTGTCTGTACCTGCACACTGCCTGTCTGTACCTGTACACTGCCTGTCTGTACCTGCACACTGCCTGTCTGTACCTGTACACTGCCTGCCTGTACCTAAAATACATTACCTGCCTGTACCTGTACACACTGTCTGTCTGTACCTGTACACTACCTGTCTGTACCTGTCTGCACCTGTACACTACCTGTCTGTACCTGTACACTACCTGTCTGTACCTGTACACTACCTGTCTGTACCTGTACACTACCTGTCTGTACCTGCACACTACCTGTCTGTACCTGCACACTACCTGTCTGTACCTGCACACTGTCTGTCTGTACCTGCACACTGTCTGCCTGTACCTGTACACTGTCTGTCTGTACCTGTACACTGTCTGTCTGTACCTGTACACTGTCTGTCTGTACCTGTACACTGTCTGTCTGTACCTGTACCTGTACACTGTCTGTACCTGCACACTACCTGTCTGTACCTGGTACACTACCTGTCTGTACCGGCACACTACACTTGCCTGCACCTGTACACTACCTGTCTGTACCTGTACACCACCTGTCTGTACCTGTACACTACCTGTCTGTACCTGCACACTACCTGTCTGTACCTGTACACTGTCTGTCTGTCTGTACCTGTACACTACCTGTCTGTACCTGCACACTGCCTGTCTGTACCTGTACACTGCCTGCCTGTACCTGTACACTGCCTGCCTGTACCTGTACACTACCTGCCTGTACCTGTACACTGTCTGTCTGTACCTGTACACTGTCTGTCTGTACCTGTACACTACCTGTCTGTACCTGTCTGCACCTGTACACTACCTGTCTGTACCTGTACACTACCTGTCTGTACCTGTACACTACCTGTCTGTACCTGTACACTACCTGTCTGTACCTGCACACTGTCTGTCTGTACCTGTACACTGTCTGTCTGTACACTGTCTGTCTGTACCTGTACACTGTCTGTCTGTACCTGTACCTGTACACTGTCTGTACCTGCACACTGCCTGTCTGTACCTGTACACTACCTGTCTGCACCTGTACACTACCTGTCTGCACCTGTACACTACCTGTCTGCACCTGTACACTACCTGTCGGTACCTGTACACTACCTGTCTGTACCTGTCTGCACCTGTACACTACCTGTCTGTACCTGTACACTACCTGTCTGTACCTGTCTGCACCTGTACACTACCTGTCTGTACCTGTCTGCACCTGTACACTACCTGTCTGTACCTGTCTGCACCTGTACACTACCTGTCTGTACCTGTCTGTACCTGTACACTACCTGTCTGCACCTGTACACTACCTGTCTGCACCTGTACACTACCTGTCTGTACCTGTACACTACCTGTCTGCACCTGTACACTACCTGTCTGTACCTGTACACTACCTGTCTGTACCTGTACAGTACCTGTACACTACCTGTCTGTACCTGTACACTACCTGTCTGCACCTGTACACTACCTGTCTGTACCTGCACACTGCCTGTCTGTACCTGTACACTACCTGTCTGTACCTGTACACTACCTGTCTGTACCTGCACACCACCGTTTTGCATCACACTACCTGCCTGTACCTGTACACTGTCTGTCTGTACCTGTACACTGTCCGTCCTGTACCTGTACACTGTCAGCCTGTACCTGCACACACTGTCTGTACCTGTCTGCACCTGTACACCACCTGCTCTGCACCTGCACACCACCTGTCTGTACCTGTCCGCACCCGTACACTACCTGTCTGTACCCGTACACCGCCCTGTCTGCACCTGTACACTACCTGTCTGTACCTGTACACTACTACCTGTCTGTACCTGTACACTGCCTAAGTCTGTCTGCACACTACCTGTCTGTACCTGTACACTACCGCCCGTCTGTACCTGCACACCGCCCGTCTGTACCCGTACACTGTCTGTCTGTACCTGTCTATACCTGTACACTACCGCCCGTACCTGCACACTACCGCCTGTACCTGTACACTACCTGTCTGTACCCGTACACTACCTGTCTGTACCTGCACACTACCTGTCTGTACCTGTACACTACCCGTACCTGTCTGCACCTGTACACTGCCTGTCTATACCTGTCTGCACCTGTACACTACCTGTCTGTACCTGTACACTACCTGTCTGTACCTGTACACTACCCTCGTCTGCACCTGTACACTACCTGTCCGTACCCGCACACCACCTGTCTGCACCTGCACACAATCTGTCTGCACCTGCACACTACCGTCCGCAACCCGTACACTCCGTCTGCACCTGTACACTCCTGTCTGCACCTGTACACTACCCGTCTGCACCTGTACACGTCCGTCTGTACCTGTCTGTCCGTCCGCACCCGTACACTACCTGTCCGTACCCGTCCGCACCTGTACACTACCTGTCTGTACCTGTACACTACCTGTCTGTACCTGTCTACCTGTACACTACTGCCCGTCTGCACCTGTACACTACCTGTCTGTACCTGTACACTACCTGTCTGTACCTGTGCCACTCCGTCTGCACCTGGTACACTACCTGTCTGTACCTGTCTGCACCTGTACACTACCTGTCTGTACCTGTCTGCACACACTACCTGTCTGCACCTGTACACTACCTGTCTGCACCTGTACACTACCTGTCTGCACCTGTACACTACCTGTCTGTACCTGTACACTACCTGTCTGTACCTGTCTGTACCTGTACACTACCTGTCTGTACCTGTACACTACCTGTCTGTACCTGTCTGTACCTGTACACTACCTGTCTGCACCTGTACACTACCTGTCTGCACCTGTACACTACCTGTCTGCACCTGTACACTACCTGTCTGTACCTGTACACTACCTGTCTGTACCTGTACACTACCTGTCTGTACCTGCACACTACCTGTCTGTACCTGCACACTACCTGTCTGTACCTGCACACTACCTGTCTGTACCTGTCTGCACCTGTACACTACCTGTCTGCACCTGTACACTACCTGTCTGCACCTGTACACTGTCTGTCTGTACCTGTCTGCACCTGTACACTACCTGTCTGTACCTGTACACTACCTGTCTGTACCTGTACACTACCTGTCTGTACCTGTACACTGTCTGTTCCCATCTGTATCTGTACACTACCTGTCTGTACCTGTACACTACCTGTCTGTCTGTTACCTGTCTGTACCTGTACACTACCTGTCTGCACCTGTACACTGCCTGTCTGCACTTCCTGCACACTACCTGTCTGCATCTGTACACTACCTGTCTGTACCTGCACACTACCTGTCCGTACCTGTACACTGCCTGTCCGTACCCCACACTGCCTGTCTGTACCTGTACACCTGCCTGTCTGTACCTGTACACTGCCTGTCTGTACCTGTACACTGCCTGTCCGCACCTGCACACTACCTGTCTGTACCTGCACACTGCCTGTCTGTACCTGCACACTGCCTGTCTGTACCTGTACACTGCCTGTCTGTACCTGCACACTGCCTGCCTGCACCTGTACACTGCCTGCCTGTACCTGTACACTGCCTGTCCGCACCTGTACACTACCCGTCTGTACCCGTACACTGTCTGTCTGTACCTTTACACACCTGGTCTGGTACTGTCTGCACCTGTACACTACCTGTCTGCACCTGTACACCACCTGTCTGTACCTGTACACTACCGGTCTGTACCTGCACACTCACCTGTCTGTACCTGCACACTACCTGTCTGTACCTGCACACTGTCTGTCTGTACCTGCACACTGTCTGTCTGCACCTGTACACTGTCTGTCTGTACTTGTACACCATCTGTCTGCACCTGTCTGTACCTGTCTGTACCTGCACACTACCTGTCTGTACCTGTACACTACCTGTCACACTACTCCTGGTCTGTACCTGTCTGCACCTGTACACTACCTGTCTGTACCTGTACACTACCTGTCTGTACCCTGCACACTACCTGTCTGGCACCTGTACACTGTCTGTCTGTACTGTACACTGTCTGTCTGTACCTGTACACTGCCTGTCTGTACCTGTACACTGGCCTGTCGTGCCCTGCACACTGCCTGTCTGTACCTGTACACTGCCTGTCTGTACCTGCACACTGCCTGTCTGTACCTGTACACTGCCTGCCTGTACCTGCACACTGCCTGCCTGTACCTGTGGGCCACTACCTGCCTGTACCTGTACACTGCCCGTCTGTACCTGTACACTACCTGTCTGTACCTGTCTGCACCTGTACACTCAATGGTCTGTGTACCCTGTACACTACCTGTCTGTACCTGTACACTACCTGTCTGTACCTGCACACTACCTGTCTGTACCTGTACACTACCTGTCTGTACCTGTACACCACCTGTCTGTACCTGTACACTACCTGTCTGTACCTGCACACTACCTGTCTGTACCTGCACACTACCTGTCTGTACCTGCACACTACCTGTCTGTACCTGTACACTGTCTGTCTGTACCTGTACACTGTCTGTCTGTACCTGTACACTGTCTGTACCTGCACACTACCTGTCTGTACCTGCACACTACCTGTCTGTACCTGTACACTACCTGTCTGTACCTGCACACTACCTGTCTGTACCTGTACACTACCTGTCTTTACCTGTACACCACCTGTCTGTACCTGTACACTACCTGTCTGTACCTGCACACTACCTGTCTGTACCTGTACACTGTCTGTCTGTACCTGTACACTGTCTGTCTGTACCTGTACACTGTCTGTCTGTACCTGTACACTGTCTGTCTGTACCTGTACACTGTCTGTACCTGCACACTACCTGTCTGTACCTGCACACTACCTGTAGAGCAGTGGTTCCCAAACTTCTTATAGTCCCGTACCCCTTCAAACATTCAACCTCCAGCTGTACCCCCTCTAGCACCAGGGTCAGCTGTACCCCCTCTAGCACCAGGGTCAGCGCACTCTCAAATGTGTTTTTTTGCCATCATTGTAAGCCTGCCACACACACACTATACAATACATTTATTAAACATAACAATGAGTGTGAGTTTTTGTCACAACCCGGCTCGTGGGAAGTGACAAAGAGCTCTTATAGGACCAGGGCACAAATAATAATATTATAATAATAATCCATCATTCTGCTCTTTACATAACCACCTTACATATAAAACCTTGTGAATGACTCACCACAGGTTAATGAGAAGGGTGTGCCTGAAAGGATGCACATAACTCTGCAATGTTGGGTTGTAATTGGAGAGAGTCTCGGTCTTAAATCATTTTCCACACTCAGTCTGTGCCTGTATTTAGTTTTCATGCTAGTGAGGGCTGAGAATCCACTCTCACATAGGTACGTGGTTGCAAAGGTCATAAGAGTCTTAACAGTGTGATTTGCCAAGGCAGGATACTCTTGAGTGCTGCCCTATCCAGAAATCTGGCAGGGGCTTCTGATTTAAATTACATTTTCACAGAACTACTTGTTGCAATTCCGATGAGTCTCTCTTATTCAGATATCGGTAAGTGGACTGGAGGCAGGGCATGAAAGGGGATAACTAATCCAGTTGTTTGTGTCACCCATTTCGGTAAAGTACTCATGCACTGCGCACACAACTCACCCAGGTGCTTCACTATTTGACATTGTCCAGAAGTTTGAGTTCATTTACACACAAAAAAAAAAATCATACAATGATGGAAAGACCTGTGTGTTGTCCTTGTTAATGCAGACAGAGAAGAGCCCAACTTTCTAATACAGTACCTTATGCAGACTAGCTTCCTTGAACTTTATATCTTTACCTCCACATTTCAGGCTTCAAACATAAAGATATAAAACTGTATTTTTTTGTGAAGAATCAACAAAAATTCAGCCCCCTTAAGTTAATACTTTGTAGCGCCACCTTTTGCTGCGATTACAGCTGTAAGTCGCTTGGGGTATGTCTCTATCAGTTTTGCACATCGAGAGACTGACATTTTTTCCCATTCCTCCTTGCAAAACAGCTCGAGCTCAGTGAGGTTGGATGGAGAGCATTTGTGAACAGCAGTTTTCAGTTCTTTCCACAGATTCTCGATTGGATTCAGGTCTGGACTTTGACTTGGCCATTCTAACACCTGGATATGTTTATTTTTGAACCATTCCATTGTAGATTTTGCTTTATGTTTTGGATCTTTGTCTTGTTGGAAGACAAATCTCCGTCCCAGTCTCAGGTCTTTTGCAGACTCCATCAGGTTTTCTTCCAGAATGGTCCTGTATTTGGCTCCATCCATCTTCCCATCAATTTTAACCATCTTCCCTGTCCCTGCTGAAGAAAAGCAGGCCCAAACCATGATGCTGCCACCACCATGTTTGACAGTGGGGATGGTGTGTTCAGGGTGATGAGCTGTGTTGCTTTTACGCCAAACATAACATTTTGCATTGTTGCCAAAAAGTTCAATTTTGGTTTCATCTGACCAGAGCACCTTCTTCCACATGTTTGGTGTGTCTCCCAGGTGGCTTGTGGCAAACTTTAAACGACACTTTTTATGGATATCTTTAAGAAATTACTTTCTTCTTGCCACTCTTCCATAAAGGCCAGATTTGTGCAATATACGACTGATTGTTGTCCTATGGACACCTCAGCTGTAGATCTCTGCAGTTCATCCAGAGTGATCATGGGCCTCTTGGCTGCATCTCTGATCAGTCTTCTCCTTGTATGAGCTGAAAGTTTAGAAGGACGGCCAGTTCTTGGTAGATTTGCAGTGGTCTGATACTCCTTCCATTTCAATGTTATCGCTTGCACAGTGCTCCTTGGGATGTTTAAAGCTTGGGAAATCTTTTTGTATCCAAATCCATTTAAACTTCTTCACAACAGTATCTCGGACCTGCCTGGTGTGTTCCTTGTTCTTCATGATGCTCTCTGCGCTTTTAACAGACCTCTGAGACTATCACAGTGCAGGTGCATTTATACGGAGACTTGATTACACACAGGTGGATTGTATTTATCATCATTAGTCATTTAGGTCAACATTGGATCATTCAGAGATCCTCACTGAACTTCTGGAGAGAGTTTGCTGCACTGAAAGTAAAGGGGGCTGAATAATTTTGCACGCCCAATTTTTCAGTTTTTGATTTGTTAAAAAAAGTTTGAAATATCCAATAAATGTCGTTTCCACTTCATGATTGTGTCCCACTTGTTGTTGATTCTTCACAAAAAATACAGTTTTATATCTTTATGTTTGAAGCCTGAAATGTGGCAAAAGGTCACAAAGTTCAAGGGGGGCGAATACTTTCGCAAGGCACTGTATACCAGGAGCTGTTGACTCATCCAGCTGTAACAGACATATACCAGGAGCTGTGCCAGGCCCGGCACGTCTGTTGACTCCTCCAGATGTAACGCATAGTGAGGCGAAGCAGTAATCGTTTCAAAACATCTCCTGCCATGTCCCTGATGTGTCATGAAACAGTGTTTGGTGAAGACATTGTCTGTATAGTTTTTTATGGCCTTTTCCCCCAACATTGTCACAGTCATATCTGCGACAGCAGGAATAATTAAGTCCTCTACAATAGTATGGGGCTTGCCTGTCCTAGCCAGTACTCCACAATAGTATGGGGCCTGCCTGTCCTAGCCAGTCCTCCACAATAGTATGGGGCTTGTCTGTCCTAGACAGTCCTCCACTATAGTATGGGGCTTGTCTGTCCTAGCCAGTCCTCCACTATAGTATGGGGCTTGTCTGTCCTAGCCAGTCCTCTACAATAGTATGGGGCTTGTCTGTCCTAGCCAGTCCTCTACAATAGTATGGGGCTTGCCTGTCCTAGCCAGTCCTCCACAATAGTATGGGGCTTGTCTGTCCTAGACAGTCCTCTACAATAGTATGGGGCTTGTCTGTCCTAGCCAGTCCTCCACTATAGTATGGGGCTTGTCTGTCCTAGCCAGTCCTCTACAATAGTATGGGGCTTGCCTGTCCTAGCTACACCTCTACAATAGTATGGGGCTTGTCTGTCCTAGCCAGTCCTCTACAATAGTATGGGGCTTGTCTGTCCTAGCCACTCCTCCACTATAGTATGGGGCTTGTCTGTCCTAGCCAGTCCTCTACAATAGTATGGGGCTTGCCTGTCCTAGCCAGTCCTCTACAATAGTATGGGGCTTGCTCGTCCCACAATAGTATGGGGCTTGTCTGTCCTAGCCAGTCCTCTACAATAGTATGGGGCTTGTCTGTCCTAGCCAGTCCTCCACAATAGTATGGGGCTTGTCTGTCCTAGCCAGTCCTCCACAATAGTATGGGGCTTGTCTGTCCTAGCCAGTCCTCCACTATAGTATGGGGCTTGTCTGTCCTAGCCACTCGATAGTTCACCATATCTGACCCCTCCAGCCCATTGCAATGCTGTAGACTACCTGTCACTACCTGTAGACTGCCTGTCACTACCTGTAGACTGCCTGTCACTACCTGTAGACTGCCTGTCACTACCTGTAGACTGCCTGTCAGCGCCTGTAGACTGCCTGTCACTACCTGTAGACTGCCTGTCAGCGCCTGTAGACTGCCTGTCACTACCTGTAGACTGCCTGTCACTACCTGTAGACTGCCTGTCACTACCTGTAGACTGCCTGTCACTACCTGTAGACTGCCTGTCACTACCTGTAGACTGCCTGTCACTACCTGTAGACTGCCTGTCACTACCTGTAGACTGCCTGTCACTACCTGTGGACTGCCTGTCAGCGCTCAGAGACTGCCTTTGTCACGCCTGTAGACTGCCTGTCACTGCCTGTAGACTGCCTGTCACTGCCTGTAGACTGCCTGTCACTACCTGCAGACTGGCCTGTCACCACCTGTAGACTGCCTGTCAGCGCTCAGACTGCCTGTCACTACCTGTAGACTGCTCACGCTTCTGCAGACTGCCTGTCACTACCTGTAGACTGCCTGTCAGCGCCTGTAGACTGCCTGTCACTACCTGTAGACTGCCTGTCACTACCTGTAGACTGCCTGTCACTACCTGTAGACTGCCTGTCACTACCTGTAGACTGCCTGTCAGCGCCTGTAGACTGCCTGTCACTACCTGTAGACTGCCTGTCACTACCTGTAGACTGCCTGTCACTACCTGTAGACTGCCTGTCACTACCTGTAGATCTGCCCTGACACAGTTTAAACTAGATCTGCCCTGACACTGTTTAAACTAGATCTGCCCTGAACTAGATCTGCCCTGAACTAGATCTGCCCTGAACTAGATCTGCCCTGACAGTTTAAACTAGATCTGCCCTGACACTGTTTAAACTAGATCTGCCCTGAACTAGATCTGCCCTGACACTGTTTAAACTAGATCTGCCCTGACACTGTTTAAACTAGATCTGCCCTGAACTAGATGTGCCCTGACACTGTTTAAACTAGATCTACCCTGAACTAGATCTGCCCTGACACTGTTTAAACTAGATCTACCCTGAACTAGATCTGCCCTGACACTGTTTAAACTAGATCTGCCCTGACACTGTTTAAACTAGATCTGCCCTGACACTGTTTAAACTAGATCTGCCCTGACACTGTTTAAACTAGATCTGCCCTGACACAGTTTAAACTAGATCTACCCTGAACTAGATCTGCCCTGACACTGTTTAAACTAGATCTGCCCTGACACTGTTTAAACTAGATCTGCCCTGACACAGTTTAAACTAGATCTGCCCTGACACAGTTTAAACTAGATCTGCCCTGACACAGTTTAAACTAGATCTGCCCTGACACTGTTTAAACTAGATCTGCCCTGACACTGTTTAAACTAGATCTGCCCTGAACTAGATCTGCCCTGACACTGTTTAAACTAGATCTGACCTGAACTAGATCTGCCCTGACACAGTTTAAACTAGATCTGCCCTGACACTGTTTAAACTAGATCTGCCCTGACACTGTTTAAACTAGATCTGCCCTGACACTGTTTAAACTAGATCTGCCCTGAACTAGATCTGCCCTGAACTAGATCTGCCCTGAACTAGATCTGCCCTGAACTAGATCTGCCCTGACACATTTTAAACTAGATCTGCCCTGACACAGTTTAAACTAGATCTGCCCTGACACAGTTTAAACTAGATCTGCCCTGAACTAGATCTGCCCTGACACTGTTTAAACTAGATCTGCCCTGACACTGTTTAAACTAGATCTGCCCTGAACTAGATCTGCCCTGACACTGTTTAAACTAGATCTACCCTGACACAGTTTAAACTAGATCTGCCCTGACACAGTTTAAACTAGATCTGCCCTGAACTAGATCTGCCCTGACACAGTTTAAACTAGATCTGCCCTGACACAGTTTAAACTAGATCTACCCTGACACAGTTTAAACTAGATCTGCCCTGAACTAGATCTGCCCTGAACTAGATCTGCCCTGAACTAGATCTGCCCTGAACTAGATCTGCCCTGACACAGTTTAAACTAGATCTGCCCTGACACAGTTAAAACTAGATCTGCCCTGACACAGTTAAAACTAGATCTGCCCTGACACTGTTTAAACTAGATCTGCCCTGACACAGTTTAAACTAGATCTGCCCTGACACAGTTTAAACTAGATCTGCCCTGACACAGTTTAAACTAGATCTGCCCTGACACAGTTTAAACTAGATCTGCCCTGACACTGTTTAAACTAGATCTGCCCTGACACTGTTTAAACTAGATCTGCCCTGAACTAGATCTGCCCTGACACTGTTTAAACTAGATCTGACCTGAACTAGATCTGCCCTGACACAGTTTAAACTAGATCTGCCCTGACACTGTTTAAACTAGATCTGCCCTGACACTGTTTAAACTAGATCTGCCCTGAACTAGATCTGCCCTGAACTAGATCTGCCCTGAACTAGATCTGCCCTGAACTAGATCTGCCCTGACACATTTTAAACTAGATCTGCCCTGACACAGTTAAAACTAGATCTGCCCTGACACAGTTTAAACTAGATCTGCCCTGACACAGTTTAAACTAGATCTGCCCTGAACTAGATCTGCCCTGACACTGTTTAAACTAGATCTGCCCTGAACTAGATCTGCCCTGACACTGTTTAAACTAGATCTGCCCTGACACAGTTTAAACTAGATCTGCCCTGAACTAGATCTGCCCTGAACTAGATCTGCCCTGAACTAGATCTGCCCTGAACTAGATCTGCCCTGACACATTTTAAACTAGATCTACCCTGACACTGTTTAAACTAGATCTGCCCTGAACTAGATCTTAAACTAGATCTGCCCTGAACTAGATCTTAAACTAGATCTGCCCTGAACTAGATCTTAAACTAGATCTGCCCTGACACTGTTTAAACTAGATCTGCCCTGACACTGTTTAAACTAGATCTGCCCTGACACTGTTTAAACTAGATCTGCCCTGACACTGTTTAAACTAGATCTGCCCTGACACAGTTAAAACTAGATCTACCCTGACACTGTTTAAACTAGATCTGCCCCTGACACAGTTTAAACTAGATCTACCCTGAACTAGATCTGCCCTGACACTGTTTAAACTAGATCTGCCCTGACACTGTTTAAACTAGATCTGCCCTGACACTGTTTAAACTAGATCTGCCCTGACACTGTTTAAACTAGATCTGCCCTGAACTAGATCTGCCCTGAACTAGATCTGCCCTGAACTAGATCTGCCCTGACACTGTTTAAACTAGATCTGCCCTGACACTGTTTAAACTAGATCTGCCCTGACACAGTTTAAACTAGATCTGCCCTGACACTGTTTAAACTAGATCTGCCCTGAACTAGATCTGCCCTGACACAGTTTAAACTAGATCTGCCCTGAACTAGATCTGCCCTGACACTGTTTAAACTAGATCTACCCTGAACTAGATCTGCCCTGACACTGTTTAAACTAGATCTGCCCTGAACTAGATCTGCCCTGAACTAGATCTGCCCTGACACAGTTAAAACTAGATCTGCCCTGACACTGTTTAAACTAGATCTACCCTGACACTGTTTAAACTAGATCTACCCTGACACAGTTTAAACTAGATCTGCCCTGAACTAGATCTGCCCTGAACTAGATCTGCCCTGAACTAGATCTGCCCTGACACAGTTTAAACTAGATCTGCCCTGACACAGTTTAAACTAGATCTGCCCTGACACAGTTTAAACTAGATCTGCCCTGAACTAGATCTGCCCTGACAACTGTCCTCTCTTCCACGTGTTCTGATGAATACAATAGTAGTGGAATTGAAACCATGATCAACAGCATTCGAGGACCAGAAGGCATATTTAGGGGAAACATTTACCTCCCCTTCCACTGACATTCTCCTTCCGTCCCTCAGGATTGGTCACCACAGCACCAGCGACGACAGCTCGGCCTACCGCTCCGTAGATGAGGTGAACTACTGGGACAAACAGGACCACCCCATCTCTCGGCTGCGTCACTACATGACGGCCCGCTCCTGGTGGTCCGAGGAGGACGAGAGGAGCTGGAGGAAACAGAGCCGTAAGATGGTGATGGAGGCGTTTGAGAAGGCCGAGAAGAGACACAAGCCCCACCCTGACTTGATGTTCTCTGACGTGTATGAAGAGATGACCCCTAACCTGGTCAAGCAGAAGGAGGCCATGTGGAGGCACGTCCAACAGTATAAAGAGCATTATCCCCTGGATGCCTACGCCAAGTAAACACAGGAGTACGCTACGCAGGATCAATGAGTTAGCCGGCTAACTTTTGATTAGCAACCAGAACAAAAAATTAACTTTTTTTCTGGTTCATTTAAAAAGCTAAACTTTTTGTTTGTTGAATCAATTAGACCATGCCTTAAGTTTCTGTCTAAAAAAAATATAATATTTAGGCTAGTTAGCTGGCTGACTCGTTGGTCCTGCTGATAGTACATCCTTCAGGTTCTGACAGAGTACCACATGGCATCCTCCTCTAGATGGCACCCTATTCCCTATTCTAGATGGCACCCTATTCCCTACTCTAGATGGCACCCTATTCCCTACTCTAGATGGCACCCTATTCCCTACTCTAGATGGCACCCTATTCCCTACTCTAGATGGCACCCTATTCCCTACTCTAGATGGCACCCTATTCCCTACTCTAGATGGCATCCTCCTCTAGATGGCACCCTATTCCCTACTCTAGATGGCACCCTATTCCCTACTCTAGATGGCACCCTATTCTAGATGGCATCCTCCTCTAGATGGCACCCTATTCCCTACTCTAGATGGCACCCTATTCCCTACTCTAGATGGCATCCTCCTCTAGATGGCACCCTATTCCCTACTCTAGATGGCACCCTATTCCCTACTCTAGATGGCACCCTATTCTAGATGGCATCCTCCTCTAGATGGCACCCTATTCCCTACTCTAGATGGCACCCTATTCCCTACTCTAGATGGCATCCTCCTCTAGATGGCACCCTATTCCCTACTCTAGACATGGAATAGGGTGCCATTTGGTAAACACTGTACAGCGTTGCAGGTAGAAATGTCACAAATAGAACTGACATGATTCCTTTTGCTTTGTGTCAGAGAGGCATGTTTGTTCTATATAAAATATTTCTATCTGAACGTTCCACAACATTGTGCCATGTTGAATGTGGCCTAGGCTGGAGCAGGGTGAGGAGAGGCTGATGGGACTGTTGTTGCACACTTTGTATTCTACTGTTCTGCATAGAGTTATAGTTCTGGTATTCTGACCAGGCTAGAATTCTTTTCTGATATTCTGTCTAGGCTAGAATTCTTTTCTGATATTCTGTCTAGGCTAGAATTCTTTTCTGGTATTCTGTCTAGGCTAGAATTCTTTTCTTTCTGCCCAGTAGTGGGAGGGAGTGGCTAATGTT